>NC_142491.1:12598720-12898720 GCF_965113065.1 Corylus avellana | reverse complement strand
GAATACAAGAGTAGCAAGAAGAAAGAGAAAAATCTAGATTTAAAATTATGATGAGAGAGAAAATCCAAAAGGAGGAAGAAGTAAATTCCCAATCACTCTCATCCAACCTGAAAGAGATTTGGAAAAAAAAAATGATGGAAAATTATATATAAACTCCTTAGATCAACGCGCTTTGATTAAAAACTCCCTGAGTGTATTTTTTGGGAAATTAACTCCCTGAGGTTAATCGAAACTACAATAAACTCTCTACCGTCAAAAATTTGTAACAGCAGTTAGGGCACTCAAAACTCCGCGTTTTATCTGATTAAAATATTAATTTTTTATTAATTTAATTTAAAAAATTAAATCTTTAAAAAAAAAAAAAAAAAATTGAAGGGTGGCCGCAAACCACCCCATGGGTGGAGAGGTGGCCTGCGGGCCATCCCAAACCCCCAAGGGGGTGGCCGCGAGCCACCCCAGGGGTGGTTTGACCCCCAGGTGGTTTGGGGTGGCCTGAGCCACCCCTTGGGTGGTTAGGGCCACCTGGGGGTGGCCGCAAGCCACCCCAGGGGTGGGTTAATTTAAAAAAATTAAATTTTTTTTAAAAAAAAAATAATAATTTTTTTAAATTAAATTAATATTTTAATCAGATAAAACTGGGAGTTTTGAGTGCCCTAACGGCTGTTAAAATTTTTTGACGGTAGGAAGTTTATTGTAATTTCGATTAACCCAGGGAGCCAATTTCCAAAAAAAAACACTTAGGGAGTTTTTAATCAAACCGCGTTGACCTAAGTAGTTTATATATAATTTCCCAAAAATGATTTCAATTTAAGCAATGATGCTTCAGTTCCATCGAAAGTCCTAGCACTGCTCCTGTCAAACATTCTGTTTAGACACAAGGTTAAAAACATTCTACATTTCACTGATTTGATGTCTTCTAAAGCCACTTTCCCAACATGCCTAACGCACCCTCACTGAATCATGCATAACCCAAGACTTCCCAAATAAAGAGAAAACTAACGACCTATGGTCCCTGGCAATAATGCAATGTTGAAGAAGGTGAGCTGTCTCTCCACTTGCTTTGAAGATACAATACTAACTAAAAATGCTTTTCTTGCACTTCCTAGCACTATCCACTGTCAAGATTCTACTTTGTGCTGTTGTCCAAGTGGAAAAGCCACTTTTGTCGAAACCTTTGCCTTCCAAATGTCTCACCATGGAAAATCAACCTCTGAATCTCCTTGAAAGCCCAATGACAAGACTTCACATTGAAATTCTGATTGTTAGACAATGTCTATTTATAGAAATTACCAACAAATTCTTGGTCCTAGTCCTACAATTCCCATTAAAAACTAGAACACCAATGATTTTCATCATTAATTCTGTGCATATACTCTGCTATGGTTGCATCTCTATCCACTGCAATTACAAACAATTTAGGAAAAATGTGTTTCAGGGGCACCTCTCTGCATTATAAATCTTGCCAAAAGTGGATGCGACTCTCGTCCCTAACATTAAATCTTATATATTTCAAAAACATTTAGGAGCGACTTCTAATGTGCTTTCACAAACTTGCACCCTTAACTTCACAAACTTGTAGATTATTGTCAAAGTCATTTCCCCAGAAGAGTTTGGTCAGAAGCACCAAGGTTCCTAATATCCACACCTCAAGATTTAGTTGGGGAACAAACTTTATCCCAATTTCCAAGTGGTACTTCTCCTCATCTGCTACAACAAGCGCCCCGCGCCCCCCCCCCCCCCCCCCCCCCCACAGCCAAAAACCTCCAAAAAAGAGAAATGTAATTTGCAATCTTTCTTATCAGAAAGAAACTTGTCCTCACTTTTCTAATTTTACTGAATTTGTGGACGTGTTATTTTTTTCTCCCTAATTGAGGGTATCTCTTGTATACTTCCTTTGTACTTGGGTCCCTTTTTGGTTTTCTATTGAGATTGATTTACTTATAAAACAAAATTGCAGTTTTTCTTTTCTTGGCAACACATAATGTCATAGGATAAAACAGCATACAGTAAGTAGGTAAACTAGATAGAGTACTTTTAGTCAAGATGATTCTTCCTCCTTTTGATAAGTATATATTCTTTGATGTCAGCTGACCTTTCCATTCTTTCCACAAATACACTTCAAGCTGATCTAGCCTTATAACACAAACCAAGCAGCAAATAAGAGTCGGTCTTTGGAAGGGAGCGAACCTTACACCCTAGTACCTTGCTATCCATCCCACATCTTCTACCTCCTCAACTGGATCCAGCACACCCTTTCCCAAGTTCATTTTCAAACCTGAGACTGCCTCAATAAAGGTAAGATATATCATAGCGAAAGAAGCTCCTCTGGGCTATTTCCATTATGATGACAAGCATTCTGATTTGAGACTTAGGACTCTCCCACTTTAGGCTTTATTTCTTCATTTTTTTTTTGTCGTGCTGGATTATAGTTTTAGCTACATGTTCAGCAGTGTTTAGGAACTGAAATTGTCTTGCACTTGAAGTCTTACCTATGTCTTATGGGGTTAATTTGTCAAACATTTTGTTTGATCATATCTATGTTAGATGATGACACCTGCAATGGTGACTTAGTTACGTAGGATTTATACCTATTCCATGTGTTATAAATTTTAGATCTTTTTTCTTTATACAGGCACTTATTGAGAAAGATTGGCTAGCATTCGGTCATCCATTTTCAGATAGAATAGGAGTGCCAACCAACGTTTCATTTGAGTTATCAAGGCAATCTTCTGCAGGGAGCTTCCCATCATCACCAATGCGCCAGTCATCAGGATCGTTTGCATCTCAAGCTCCTAGTTCATCTCATGCACAGAATTTGAACAACTATTCTCCCATATTTTTGCAGGTGTGTGCCTTAATATTGAATTCAGGGAGACCAAAAGAAGAAAAAAAAAAAAAATGGCTGAGTCACTATAACTTATTTTCTGTTGCTTGTCATGTCATTGGTATTGGCATCCCAATAATGCTTAGTGCTTTCTATGGGCTCTGCATTTAGCCCAAAAGCTATGGCAAGGTGCAGAAATGACTGCAGAACCCCAATTGGCCCTGCATGAGCTGGAATGATCTAAGCAAGATTCAAAGGGGCCCGCAAGTCTTGATGTTTACTTTTCTTACTTGTTTTTGTCAATGCATTTGTATATCTATTGGCTGGGGAGCAGAAGCCTTCTTCAGGCCCTTGTAGATCCTGCCCATGTTCAAAATGGTATAGAGGGCTCACAAGGGGCTGCTAGGCCCTGGATGGGCCTCAATAGGCCCTAACTATAGAGATCAAAAGGTTCAGATGGAGCCCCAAATGAGTTAGCAATGTTGGGAGTGGAAGTTGCCCCTTTTCCTTTCAAAAGAAATCGAGTAAGCCTTTGACTCTCCTAAAAAGACAAAGAAACCGAGGGATAAGAATGGGTGGAGGGTGAGGTCTGGACCAAATGGCACTTCCTGACAACTTAAGTTGTCGGAATTAATGGTTTCAATGGGTGAGGGCACTAGTAGTACTAGTAGCAAACTATTATTATCATTTTTGTGCCCATCCTGTGGTTCATTCTGATCTCCCATTTCAGTACAGTACCTACAGTTTCTCCACTTACGATCATGTCAAGAATTGATGTCAAGCATGGCAGCCCCCCCGCCCCCCAAAACACACACACACACCAATTTTTTGCTTGATGATTTGGTATTAGTTAATGATCTGGTATCTATTTTGCAGTGGATTGATTGTGTTTCACAATTGCTGCGGATGTATCCTTTTGCTTTTGAATTCTCCTCGGTATGTGTCCTTGCATTTGTGACACTAAGTTTTCATGAACATTTTACTGTGTTGATAAGCATCTTATTTTCTTCCCCTTTTTATTTCGTATTTTCTATCAGAAAAGACTTGCTTGCTGACATGTATTCCATTTGGTGGTTAGGGTTTCCTGGTGGATTTCTTGGACTGCGTGCTTTCTTGTCGTTTTGGAAACTTCTTCTGTAATAGGTAATCTGCTTTAATCAGTGTTGCTCTTGATACAGTGGATTAAAGTCTCTAGTCTCTTGCATGCGTTTGCTTGATTTACCCTTGCTATTTTGAATTAGAATGCACAATGTGATATCACAAGCAAAAACTAGTTAACTATCCTGAGAGACTTATTCTTTAAAACTAGTTAACTATCCTGAGAGAAACTCATTTTTGTTTCGATCTTGGAGTGCAGCAGTCTTAATTGGTTCATAAAGATAAAACGTAGCTGATCATTGTGTAATTGTCATACTGATGCAGAGAATGTTTTGACAAGCTTTGGTGCATATAGTGAGTGTATGTGTAGCAGGGTACTATCAATACGAAAAATTGTTTGACATGCATGTAAAAAAAAAAACTTGAAATAGAATGAAATTCCTGAAAGATGTAAAATATGCTAAATAGGAAGCTTAGAAATTGGTGGGCAAGGCCTGAAATCATTCTATTTTCCGTATTAATCGATGAAGTTAACAATTGTCATTGATTTCATATTTCTATATTTGGGTAGTGGAATCTGGTGGTTCATCTGTGTAATCTTTATTTCCCTTGTTGATATGTCTCTTCTTTCTTCACGTCATGTTGTGCTATTGATTATTCTTTTTAGTGAATATTAAAATTATAATCGCCATAGACATTTACTTATCAAAAAAACTGCCTTAGACATTCAAATCTTGTTAATTGTTAACCTGCTGGTAGTTCTTTTTCTCTTGTTGCACTGATTACTCATTGTACTCCCTTTCTGATGTTGTTCTAATTATCCTGCACTCTATGATACTGAATTTTTGTTCTCATTAACGAACTTCTGGAATTCTAAATCATCCTAATCACTGGTTGATCATCCAATTATATGTGGTTTTATCAGGTTGTGTAAAAAAAAAAACATAGAGTGAAATACACAACAAAGGAGTTCTGACTTTGATGATGCTGGCCATCATGAACGCAATATTTACCTTTTTTCTCATTGCATACTCTGATTTTCAGTGAAAAAGAGAGGCAGCAATGCAGTGTTTCTGAAGCTTGTGGATGTTTGTGGGCATATTTGGCTGATTTGCGTGCTTCAGAGGGAAGCTCTCATGTGCATTACAACCCTTTTTATGATCCGTTGAAACATGATGGTCCACTTTTACCTCCAGCAGCAGCCTTAGCCCCAACTCTCTGGCCCCAGTTTCATCTTCGTTGGGCTTGCCCTTCAGAGGCCCAAGCTGGGGAGCTTGATGGTCAATGTAGAAAGATGGCTATAAAATTCTCTGAACTGCAGAAGGTATATTACTTATGTCCTCTGTCCGCTACATTTCCCCAATAATCCAACCCCCCCTCCCCATTCCCTTTTCAGGGGATGGAATAGAAATTACCAAAAAAATCTTTTTTCTATGAACACTGCTGACATTCTAATGAAGTTTCTTTATGTGGTGGTGGCTTTGCCCTACTGATCATGAGCAATTTTGAGCATCAGCTTCACTGTCAAGGATCTTAAGTTTCACCCTGCCATCTAGTCCTGATCTTCAGCTTTAATTGTTTTTTTTTTTTTTTTTTTTTTGTCTCTATAATTCCTTTTTTATAGTGCCTTGTTATGCATAAAGCAAGAGCAACGCCAATTTTTCATTCATCAAAGATAACATGGTCGTAGGGGGTTAGGCTTGACTTTATGAAGTTAGGATAGAGTTTGTTTTACTATAAAACTGGGTTGTAGATGATCTGGAGTTGTCTGGTGATATTCTTGTTCACTCAGATTAAGTAGGATACAACAGGTTTGGAGTGTAGCCGTTGTTGCAATGGATAATACTGTCTTTTGACAGACTATCATGTTTGCAGAAGCCAATCACGCTTTTCTTTTCTGTTTATGAATGTTGTTATCGAAAAGGCTGTCTATCTCCCCCCAAGCCCCTAAAAAAAACTGTATTTTTGGATGGGTTTTACTTTGTTCTAACATTGATATTTATATTTAGACTCTTGTATTTTTTAACAATGTAGTATGTGTTAACAGGCAAAAGAGGTAGCAGAATGGAAAGCTAAAGAAGTTACAGTCGCTATGGAATCATTAAGTGCAGATTTACAACATGAGAAGCAGCTCAGCAGCTCGGCTATGAACCTCGCAAAGAGGGCTAGCAAGGAAAGTGAGGCCATAAAGCGAGCAGTACAGTCACTGGGGTGCAAGGTTCACTTCTCAAGCACTGGTGATTGTACTGTCGGCCTTGAAAGCTACCCAGTAGATATTCCACAGAAATACGCTTCTCCTTCAAAAAGAGTATCAGATGGTACTGTGCAGCTTGATGAGAAATCAGATCTCTCCGTTTCTATCACGGTAATGGCCGAGGATGCTGTTCCCGGTAATCCAATTGGTGGAGTGTGTGAAAATTTGTGCCCACTACGCACTCGAGATGGAGTCTGTAGGTGGCCAGATGCTGGTTGTGCCCAGCTGGGTAGCCAATTTCTTGGACTAAAGGCAAATTTTGAAGCATTTGATAAGCTTTCTATTTATGATAGTTACTTTCAGTCCGAGTAAAACCTGTGGATTTGAAGCCAAGCATGAGTTTCCAGCTCCAACTTCTATTGCAGTACTTGACTGAGCTTCTGCTTTGGGCAAGGGTTCAAGTAGATTTAGATTTAGAGCTTTTCAGAACGGATTCAAGATTCTTTTAATGCTTGCCGTCAAATAAAATGGAAATGCATTTAAGATGGATCCTGGCATTTCGAATGGGTCCCGGGACAGTTTGTACAGGGTATAGAGTCTAGCTGAGAACCGCTTCTTCGTATAGACGATCAAGGAACAAGCTTGAAATATTCCTGCAAGAGCTAATGTAGATTAGGGTGGTCCATATCTTCATAGTTTTTGACAAGGTGTTGGCCAGGTAGGTAATCACATTGCCATTCATTTCCTAAATAACAGTAGCTTCTGTACAGGTTTGGACTAGTTACTTTTTGTGACATTCTTATACCAGCACTATGTATACCAGGAGTGTACAATTAATAAAATGTTCTTCCTAGTGAGTAATGCAAATGTTCTTCCTAGTGAGTAATGCAAAGGATTTCTGCATGCTTTCTGGTGACCGTCTTGCTCTAGGTTTTCTAGATCAATAGAATTTGTCGCGGCGTAAATGTTTTCAGTATCCAGCGTTTGATTGTACAAAAAATGGGCAAATAGAAACCGTGGAAAAAGAAGGAGCTTCTGCTTTGGGCAATGGTTCAAGTAGATTTAGATTTAGAGCTTTTTCATGAAGTCCCCACCGAGTTTGTCTCTTCTTAGAGAGAGAAGTTCACCTTTCTTTTTAGAGTTTTGTCTAGAGCTTTTTGCCTCTTTTAAGGCCTTATCCTTCGCCTCCGGCAATCTATTTGTGTCTGTTTTGTGGCTCTTCCCCCAAATATACTGACGTCTGCTTGTTGCACCACTTTCTTCGACTGCTGCTCGGTCATATTTGAGATCTAGATCTTGGGTCTTACAAGCTAGATTTGTCTCTCTCTATATGTCCTCACCGCCAACATGCCTTGTCCTCGGCCGCTCTGCTCTCCAATGCCTCCCTTTGTAAGTTTGACCTATACCATGTTCCTCACGTGAAATTTAATACAATTGCCTGCTGATGTTGCTTACAATTTGGGCAGATAATTGTGAGAGTCCATATAGGGCACACCTGTTTAAGCAGGTGTTCAAACAGCCCAAGACCTGTTCGAACAAGTAGGCTCCATCCGGAGGTGTGAGAGACCAGCAAAAAATGCTTTACGCATATGGAAAACGTAAACCATTTTAAGCCTCAATATTTTACGCCACACCAAACTTTAAAAAAGAACGAGAAAAATGTTTTCCAAAAAAATATTTTTTGGCATATTTTATGCCAAAACATAAGAGCCTAAGATTTATTCTTGAGGGACGATGGAAGGGTATTAGAGGTAGATGGGAGGTTTTTTTCTAGATTTGTAAAATTTCAGATTGGTGATGGCATTGGGAGTCCACAGCCCAATGCTTCTTTATTCCCTGAACTTTATCAGAGTCAATGAAGAGTATGAGACATGGCGACGGTGTGCTGTTTCATTTCGTAATTATAAATGCTTTACCGTATCCTGCTTTTGTTTTTTATTTGTTTCTGAACAATTTTTTCATTGCTGCATTTCTATGGGTCAATTATCTTTTGAACAACTCACCCATCTCTTAACCAAGCCTCTTATCTCACCAGCAACTTATTTCTGGAAAAATTAGATTCAGTCTTTAGGTTTTAATATAATTTCATTAAAGTAGTTGGTTTTCGACTTCGACAACTAAATTCTTAAGATTTCTTCTAATTTTAAATAGGTTCCACCATCAACCTCTTGTCTAATTAATTAACGATATGTCCCTTTAAACCTATCTATTAATGCTACTTAGCTCTCATTAGACAAGACATATGGTGAAGGACAGCCCCCCGCCCCCGCCCCCCTTCTTTATTTTTTTTTTTATATTTATTTATGGTAAATTAGTAATTTAAAATAATTATGTCGCGTGACACGTACAGTTGGCACATGACATGTCAAAAGAGAGACATAACATTAATTGATTGGTCTGACATGACATGCCGTTAATTAATTGCACAGTAGATTGATAGACTGACTTGTTCTAAACCCTAAATATTAAATTAAAATCACGTAAAAATCTAGAGTCTAAATTTAATATTTTTTCCCTTACCTTTCTCCTTTCTCATACCCATGGTCGGTGTCTCCAATGGAGCCTGTGTCCTTGAGGGGGCATATCAAGTATAACTGCTCAAATCAAGCTCATTCAACTGTCAAACCGCTCGCCAAGCCAAATCCTTCGAATCAAGCTCATCAAAATTCTAAACAATTTATTCAAGCTGAATCATAGGATAGGATAATTTCTATCTTGATTATTATTAATTTGTATTTAAATCTTTCCACATAGATTACCTCGTGTGCTTATACTTCTAATTAATAATGAAAAAGACCCCGAATTTCTTCATTACAATTTTGTAAGCTATTATAGGCCTCGATTTATTGTGACAAGATATAATAACTGGCTACTTGCATCAGTTGTGCAGCCATAAATTTCTCTGTAGCCCCTACTGCATCATCTATAAAATTGCTTCTTTCTTTTTTTTTTTTTCCCTAAAAGGGTAAACCTGATAGACTAATTGTGACTATCTTGAGCGTGACCAACACATACCTGCCGAGAGCTGCACAGGAGGGGCCAAGTTGGTGAAAACCGCAGGCGCTCCCTCAACTACAAACTCGACCATGAATTGAAGTGATTGAGAGTTAATAACAGTAATTGAACACTTCACCAATACTGCATCATCTATAATTGAACTCATCCATGAAGCATAACTCTACTTTTACTCAGTACAGGCATGGTGAGGATATTGTTTACAACCGTGTGATTGGAAAACACATTAAAAGGAGATAACAAGTTTATGATTTCAGGAGATACAAAACGTGACACCCTGTAAGAGTTAAAAACAATTACTTGCTAATTAAGTAACCTGATTAATTTGTACATTCAGGCAGTGAAAAAAAAAAAAAAAAAAAAAAAAAAAAAAAAAAAAAACACCCAAATATTAGAATTACTTTTCCAATATTTTCCACGCCCTGAGGATTAACATAAGAAAATGATAAACCTATTCAACATCTGAAGGTTCATCATTCTCATTGTCAGAAGGTCCCTTCTTGGTCCTCTCTTGCCACCTTGCCCACATCCACCTCAATACAAGGAACCCTCCAAGAGCATAAACCTGAAAGTAAACAGAATAACAGAGGAATATTAAAAACAGAGGACGAGGAGGAGGCCGGCGAGCAGAATTACAACTGCAATTGAATGGAAAATTAGGTTTACAACCATTATTGTGTTTATTGTCTGAGTTCATGCTAAAAGACTGATCCGAAGTGCAATAAGTGAAATATCCCAAAACTATGTCGTTTATGTGCAGTGCCAAAAATCAGCTAAAATATGAAATATGCCCAAACTAGGTCATTTATCTGCAGTCCCAAAAATCAGCTAGATCTAGCTAGGGTAAAACTATCAGCTGACACCTTTGAAGCATTGAAACCAACATAAGAAACCACCAAAGAAAAGCTGACAGGTAGCTGTGATTAAGGAGAAAATAAAAGAAGATTAATATCACCCAAATTCATTGTCACCATTACTAAAGATTTCACTGATTATAGACAGGACTAAGTAAAACTGTTGGATGTTCTGAGTTCCCCCACCCAACCCAACCCAGCTCTTTTTTTTTAAAAAAAAAAAAAAAATCTTGTTGTAGTTAAATTTTACAAACTTGTTTATATTTACATGGGCTTCATCTCAAAATTAGAATGCAGCACGAAAAGGGTCTGCATTAATTTCCCCTTAATGTTAGTGACGATCAAACAAGTAGACTGTCATATTTTATTTTAATTATTTACTTCAATGTTTTAGGATCATCCTTTGGTATTGCAAGGATTGGAACGTGGCTTAAACAAATGCAAGACGTAAGAAACTACTTAAGGAAGTGGTGACTTTAAACTAAACAGAGTTAAGATGTTAAGGCCCTTATTAATAAATAAATAAATTTAAAATAAATAAAAAAATAAAAAATTCGGGAAAAGAAAAGAATTTGGCAGAGGGCCTTAAGAGCAAAAAAGAAAGAAAGAAAGAAAGAAATTAAACAGCATGGAGTATCATCGTACTTCAAGCTAAGGCCAAGAACACCAGGGGGTTAAAAAAACTAGAATAGCACCTCAAGAGAAATATGCAAAAAGGGTACGAGGGAGAATAATAATAAAGTGCCATCCCAGACAAGGAGGGGCAAGATCACAGTGATATAGTGATCTGAATGGGTTTGTAGGGTTTTTTTGGGTGCTTTTTAGGGTTCTTGGGTGGGTTTGCGGGGTTCTTTTTGCGGGTGTGCTTTGGGTTCTTTCTTGTACAGTTCTTTCTTCTCTTTTTTCTTTTTCAATAAAACTCCTTATTACTTATCAAAAAATAATAATAATAATAATAAAGTGCCATCAGAAACATTGAAGGTTTATAAGGTTAGAATGGCATTACTAACAAAGTCACTAAGGGCATAGCAACAAGCACAATTAATTTTTCCAAACTGTTGTAAACCCATCAGAAAAGCAAGAGAAATATCATAATGAAAGGACCTTCTCTAAGATGGCCAGATTACGATCACATACATCACCTTTAACCTTCATGTTAAGGAAAATTTAGACAATACAATTATGGAACTATTGCTAAAAGATTTTTTGTGTGGGGCGGGGTGTGTGTGTGTGTGTGTGTTGGGGGGGGTCCATATGCATGCGTGTGTGCTTTCATGTGTGTGTGTGTGAGAGAGAGAGAGAGAGAGAGAGGGCAAAATACTGAGAGGGCAAAATACTTATCGCAACTCTAGACATCTCCTACTGTGGCTACTACATTCATGTGTGTGTGTGAGATGTAAGAGAGAGAAGGGCAAAATACTTATCGCAACTCTAGATGTCTCCTACTGTGGCTACTACACGTTAAAAGTATCAGCTATAAAGCTGTTATATTACACCTAGAATGACTCCATATATTTCCTTCATATTCCTGAAATGTCATACGTACAGTTCAGAAATGAAATATGCATCTTTACTCAGAACAAGGAAAGGTGGGCATATTTATAATCTGTTTGAGCCATCTCTCCTCTGGACATCACCAAAGCATTAAAAGTGACCATCAAACAAGAAATTTGACCATTGTAGCAAAGACATACTGGAACACCTCAAAACCAGCTAATCATAACTTCGCTCCAAGAACTCTTAGCAAACTCACAACTCCGGCAACATGTCATGCTGCAATAACTGCATTGTTTTTTAAATCCAACTCCAATTGAATGTATTCCATTTGGAAAGAAAAAAAAAAAAAAAAAGCCATCAGATCATGAATCCAGTCAAAGACAACTCCTCTTCAGCGAAGGGATAACAAACCCATCATGTACACCAGTATACCTCCGGAACCGGGCATAGATTAACAATCTAGCAATCTAGTCAATCTAGTCAATCATACCCTAGCATAATCTACCTACAACGATACACCTTCCAACCTTCACCTGAAAGATGAAAACACATGCAATCCTCAGTGATCTCAGTGATCAAAATGATCCACAAGCTGATGTTCAAAATCATCATATCCTCTTTTACAACAGAATAATCAACTAACAGTGCTCACTATTCCTCTCCCTCCATTATGAAAACCCTGCACTAGTTTATGTTTTCCATACCCTTCACAAAACAATCATTTACTTTTTTTGATAAGTAACAAATATGATCAGTAGGAAGGCGTCCTAAAATCAATTACTAACAGTACTTACTCCCACTCTCCCTCAATCATCAAAAGTCTCTAGTACCTTTGATTGATTTGGCTATGCTTTTAACTTTAGCAACTTTTCATCCCCACATAATCAAATCAGTGAGCAAAACTTCTTTTTCCAAATCTTTCCCTATCCCTCTGTCCCCCACTTCTACATTTGTTTTACCGAAGAATCCATGGACATCTTCACCATTACGCTCCTCCTCTTGCGAATAAGGGTGAACATCAAACAAAGGTAAACTTCCAAGTAGGTTTCACCAGAAAATCAGTATTGGCCGTTATAATCGCCTATCCCAATCAAAGTTCGGTCCTCAAATCCAAATATCCAAAAGTCCTACGGAAACAAGCTTATTGACTACACACATATATGATTTATGGGAATAAATTCCTGTACAAAAATTTTCACAACCAAACAAAAACAAGAAAACATGAAAACAAAATCAAGAAAAGTCCCCTTTCAACTGGCAAAGAGTATTCTCAACAATTAACATACAACATTTTTTAACCCCAATTCTATCACACCCGTACTCGACCAATCAAAATACCACCACCCAATGACCAAACAACACATATTCCAATCCAAGCCATTACAATCAAACTCTCCTAGCCACCAAACACAATTCACAGAACACGAACAAAAAAATGGAATTCCAGATATATACCTGCCAGAGAATAACAGGATTAGAAGTCTTGGCAGAAGACTCTTCGGCCTCAACAACCAAAGGGGGTGGAGCCAACGCTTTCCTCTCCGCAAACTTCACCACGTCGGGCTTCTCAACCATACCTTCTTCGCCTTCATTCCCACCAACCACTATTTCTCTCTTCACTTCCTCTTTGACACCAACCTCTGCCTTCGGTCCTGGCTTCAGAAATGGGAATTCAAGCTTGAATTTGGGGAACAGAGAGAACAGGTTTCTGGGTGTTTTGGGGTCTTCTTTACTGCTCTCGATTTCAGTGTTATCAGCCATTTTCTTGCGACGGAAAATGGGTTTTCCTCAGAATGTGGACTTGTTTTGAAAGCGGCGGAGGAAACAGAGCAAAACAATGAGGGGAGCTTTGGGTTTTCCTGAAGGTACGAAGTCGCCTCTGGAAGGTCTTAGACTCATAGCACTCACTATGAAAAGCCCGCTCATCACTTATCTGCTGTGTTTGGCAAAGGGCCGGCTTGGACCCAACTCAAAAATTAAAAAAACATTTCTTAAAATCAACTCTAACATTCTTACTTTTTACATCATATCAATTATTTTTTATTACTATTCAAATAAAAAAATCACTACAAAATAAATTTTTTCACTTTTTTATACAAAACATTCTTACTTTTTTCTTTCATATCAATCAAATTTGCTACAGTACCGTTTCACTCCATTTTTCCATTCTATTGCCAAACACAGCCTCGGCACCAAGACTATATAATAATAATAATAACAACGGATAAATGCAAAATTAGTCCATGTGAATGGCCTAAATTACAAATAACTCACCGTGATATAAAAAAATAATTTATAATTCACTATAGTTGATATAAATTATAAATAACTCTATGCGGTATAAAAAATAATTTATAGGTTCTCATGGTAGGCCAAAATAACAACTTACTCCCAAAATAATAATTTAACAAAATCTGTTACTTTATCATGTCATACCCAATAAAAACGCGACACATGTTATTATTAATTTCTGACTTTAAAAAATGATAACTAGGATTTTTCACATCCAGCTAAGATAACACATCAGGTATCACTACAAGTCATACTACTTCAGTAAATTAACATAATCTCTTATATCCTCAAAATTGTACTATGTGCGTAACCCTCTCTCATTTTCATCTTCCTCACCACAATTTGGAAGCATTTTGCAAGAATTTAACAGTCACATCTTCTAACCATTGAAAAATAAATAAATAAATAACATTCAAGTTAATAAATTATGACAAAGTTTTCCTTCAAATAAAGTTGGAGAAAATTAGGTTACTCTTTTTATTAAACTGGCATTTGTCTTTAGAGTATGAAATTTAATTTTAAGGAGTAAACTGTTTATTTTGGCCTACCTCGATGACCTATAAATTATTTTTTATACCACAAAGAGTGATTTGTAATTTAGGCTAACTACATGGACTTATAAATTATTTGTTATATCACATAAAGTGATTTGTAATTTAGGCAAACTACAAGGACCAATTTTGCATTTATCCTAAATAATAATAATAATAATAATGTTATTTAATAAATTGTACAATATAAATTACTTGACAATGAAAATTAGTCATTCATTTTTATTCTGTACTAGTATTGATCAAATGACTAATTTTTATGTCACATCATCAAGTTGTAACAAACATGAATAATATTTTTGTAACACCCTAGTCTTTTATTGGGAAAAAATGAGTAACTCACATAGAGCGGGTGGTTTATAAGAGATAGTCATGAGTACTAAGTTCCACATTGCCTAGTTACTAGATGAAATTGGGCTTTATAATGAATATTATGGAAGCTCCAAATTAACTAATCATTTTTAAGTGATAGCACAGATGTGAGTAATGATTTTTCCTAGTTAGTTACAAATGGTATCAAAGCCACCTAGTAACGCCGATGAATGCCTACACTTCCCCAAAAATTTTCTAGTGACATATTTTTCCAAAATAATATATTATATAAGATTGTGACACATTATTTTTGGAGCAAATCTTGGAGAAAGTTTTTGGGATGTGTAGCATTTCTTAGTAACGCTAGGTCATGTGGTACTATAGCACTGCATAACATGGTCTTGACAAGAAAGTCAATAATTTAAGAGGGTGAATTTATAACAATACAATCTCATATTGGGAAGAGATGAGTAACCAACATAGAGTGGGTACTTTATAAGATAGTCATGAAAGGAGTTACAAATTGACTAGTTATTTTTGGGTGATAGCGTAGATGTGGCTAGTGCTTTTCCTTATATCGTTACAATTTTATTTAGAATAATGTTATATACAACATTTTTATCTTACAGATTTATCTTATAACTATCTTACGATGTTGAAGTGGCAATTCTAACCGGCCATTGATTTTTATTTTTATTTTTAAAAGGATTGATGGAAGAGTTGGTTGGAACTGACACATTAACATTGTAGGATAAAAATATAGTTTTAACATACAAATAACTTATATATGGACATAATACAAAAAAAAAAAAAAAAAAAAACAAAACAAAACAAAACAAAAGAAAAAAAAAAAAAAGAAGAAGCTTATATAGAGCTATGCGCAAACTAGGTGATTTGTGCCATCCAATAAGAGAATGATACATCCGTTTAGAACTTCAAAAGTGAAAAAAGATGAAAACACATGATTATTTGTTCTCTTGAATTGGGGAGTGGGGATGAAGAGAACAACAGAATTGGGAGAGGAGCAAATAATATTGCATTTTCTAGGGGTGAAAAGGCTAACCGTACTAACTGCTAACTGCTCCTATGTGTGTATATATATATATATGAAATGATGTAATTTTTGTGTTTAAAATTTTAAATATATATACAAATGTATAAAAATATAGAAACAATGTCGTATGTAATATGATATTATCGTATTACCATAAAAACAACATCGTTTTGGATTTTTTTTTTTTTTTTTTTTTTTAAAACGGTTATTAGAGTTACTAGCCGGTTAACCGCCTAGGTAGTTAGTGGAGGCGGTTACGGTTACCGATTTTAGCCAATAACTTCTAACCGCAATCGCCTTTTCACCCCTAGTATTTTCGTCTTTTTTAGTTTTGATCTTGTAAGCGGACGTGTTATTCTCTTATTAGATATCACAATTTGTGCAAAGTACCTATAAAAGTTATTATTTTATAATATTACTATTTTATTTAATGTTATTGGAGAAGTTCACATGATAAAACAAGTCCCACTTTATTTGCGTAATAATTTTATCAAAATTATTAGAACAGTTGACCGCATCCCAATGTGACAATTGGAATTACTTGAAAGGAGTAAAGAGCTTAGCAAAAAAGCTTGTCGTAGCCAAGCGATGAGAGAGATCCAATGTTAGGTAATAATTTTAAGAAAGCAAAGATAACGTTATAGAGAATGAGACGAAAGTTTCCTCTTTACCTGATGTATGCCACATTTTATAGCAGATTTGCCGTAACTGTCGGTTATGTGTCACGCTCTCACTAGAGACTCTCTTGCTGCTATATTCCTTAGATCCCACAGGCTATATGTGACAATTATTAACATGCCAAATGAGAGGATTCAATGTGGTACTATACAACTATTCTCGAGACAATTTGTTAATGGACCAAGTTATAGGGTCCACATGCCCAACAAAAATTATTTCAGATTTAATTTGATAATAATTATTTGATATGTGTAGGACGTAGAAATACACTTATCCAAAAACTAAAAAATAAATTAAAAAAAAAAAAAAAAAAACTCATACTACCACAGGCTTATATCTCGTCATAAAAAAGAATAATATTTTATGTATTTGTTTATTTTATTCTGTAAATTTGAGAGGAGGAAATGGACATTCTTATAGGCTAATAAAAAAACCTCATATATCTCATCATTATCCACTAAAAATATATATTTTTATAATAAAATAAAATATTATTTTATTTTTCTAGACATTTATTTGATTTGACGCATGCGATACGATGTGTCAATCTCTGATGGACTTAGAATTGCGCCAACAGGAAGATTTTATCCGTAGCTATCCAGTCCTAGTGGCATCAAGTTGTCCCAACTTAGTTAATTTTCTTGGGGTTAAAATTTTCACTAAATGAGTCTTAAAAAAATGGTTTTTAATTTATTTAAAATAGTACTAAATGTCTATAAATATTTAAAATACACATTAAATTTAGTTTAAGTTAATAAACTGTTATTAATGATGTTAAAAATTTAATGTATATTTTAAATATTTATAAATACTTGACACTATTTTAAATGGGTTGAAAATATTTTCTTCAATTGCTTTGGAGAAAATTTCTGTCAATTCTCTCCCCTCTCTACTTTATGGCTGGTGGAAAAAAAAAAAAAAAAAAAACTCACTTATAAACTTTCATTGCTTTTGTAATTTCATTTTTAAAGGGATCCAAAATATTAAAGAAAATATGTGAAAAATGACAATTGACACTTATTAGACTAGGTTGAAGAATTTTTTTTTTTCAAACCAGTTTTGAGAATTTTTTTTTTTTTTATCATTTTTAAAGTTTAAAAATTCTTAATTTAATGTATTAAACTTTAAAAAATTTACAATTTCTCTGTTAAGAGTGAAAAAATCTCAAAATATTCTAGTATTTTTTTTTAAAAAAAAATTAATTGTAATGTAAGGGTAATTTTGTAATTTCATAAAGTTTACAAGGATATAATAGTCATTTCACCATTTGACCATCTAATTTAACCCCAAACGGTCACCTTAAAGGATGAAATTACGGGAAATTGTAAAAGCGATGCAAGTTCAGAGGTATTAAGTGAATTTTTTTAGAAAAATAAAAAAATAAAAAATTGCCCAACTTGGTTCTAGTAGAGAAATTTTGGTTCTCTGGCAAAACTATAATTTTAGATTTGGTGAAATAAAACTTTTTTTTAAAAAAAAGAAAAAAAACAAAGAAGCACTTTGATGTAACAAATTGTTTTCTGAAGAATTTGTATATATATATATATATATATATAAAAGAAAAATTATATGAGACCAATTGAAACTTGAGGGAACTAGTGGTTACCCACTGGTTCTCCCATACTTGCGCTTTATATTCATTATTAGGTAGTTCATGAGTATTCTCCTTTATATATATATATATATATATATATATATTCATTATTAGCAAGGTCATAAGTATCAATTCAGACAGTTATTTTCTCTGAAAATGATGTGAGAATTTTTGATACTCCAAGTCATTTTAAATTTAAGTTGAAAATTTCTAATATTAAAAGGGAAGTACCATTGAATTATAATCGAATTCTACAACTATCAATCATATGCATTCTCATAAATACCATGAGACTTTTGTATAATTTATTTAATACCTTATTACTATAACATACCCAGGATCTTATAAGGCTTTGTTTGATTTAATTTATTTTTTTCTTTCTTACTTACTATTGTTTTCTCTTCTCAAAACAAAAATATTAACGAACAACTAAAAACACAAAAGAACTTAAAACTATTTTTTTAATGTCACATTATAACTTTTTTTTTTTTTTTTTCAACAACAAAAAAAAATACCATCCGAAAAACATTAACAAATAGAACTAGCCTTTTAAAATAAAATTTCCAAAAAAAAATTTCTAATCATATAAATTTGACATTCACAATGAATGAATTTGTGGGATAAGTGATCCCAACAAGTTTTACTACTCAGATTGTTAGAATCTAAATGAGATTCACATGTCCGAATAGCTTAGCATCTTAAAATTTATTTAAATAAGTAAATTTCATATAAATTTGTTAACAATTACTACCTAAATGATAGGGGTGAAAAGGCCGGCATCCACTTGGTGGTTAGGGGTTAGCCGGCAGTTTGCCCGTTATAATTGTTTTTTTCAAAGTTGGGGCGGTTAGCGGTTAGCAGGCGATTATTTATCGCCAATTATAATTGTTTTTTTCAAAGTTGGGGCGGTTAGCGGTTAGCAGGCGATTATTCATCGCCCGCCTTTTCATCTCATTAATTTGAATCGGAAATTGGTTGAGATCCAATCGGAATTTGCCCTATTTCCATTATGCCTTGTGTCATTAATTAAACCCGTTTGGCGGTTAGCAGTTAGTAAACATATAACCGCCGGCTATAACTGTTTTTTTTTTAAGTTGGGGTGGTTAGTGGTTAGCAAACCGTTATTAACAGATTCGACTTATATGCTGTTATTAAAATAACAATATATATGCGGTTAATCAACGGTGAAGATTGAATTTCTTAAAATCTCTTTTCATTTTTTCTCTTATTAAAAGTTTGTAAAAGCAAGTCAACTTTAAGATTTAATTTTAATCGTTGATTAAACTACAACATACATGCTGCTATTTTAATAATAGCATGTAAGCTGAATTCGTTATTAACAGCCCACCTTTAGGAAATTGGTTGAGATCCAATCGGAATTTGCCCTATTTCCATCATGCCATGTGTCATTAATCAAAAAACCCATTTGCTTTCCGGGTGAGATCTCTGCACAGGAGATTGAAACCACAGACTGACAAACCCGTGTGCTTGAAATCCACCTACTTAAAAAAAAAAAGAAAAAAAATCAACATAAAAAGACTAAAAAGTACGAGAATCACGGAATCAAGTCACATGGATACTTAATTCGATCTTATTTTAATTAAATA
This sequence comes from Corylus avellana, assembly GCF_965113065.1. Taxonomy (NCBI): domain Eukaryota; kingdom Viridiplantae; phylum Streptophyta; class Magnoliopsida; order Fagales; family Betulaceae; genus Corylus; species Corylus avellana. Next base: position 12,879,150 of record NC_142491.1, on the reverse strand, counting down.
TATTTAACATGATGGGGTTGCTTCTCCTATTTCAATAGAAATTGAATTCACACCGTCAAAATAAAATATTTAAATATATAAATTAAATTATTAATTCGTAACTTTAATTATAAGAGAAGTTTATTTTAAAAAAATAAGCGTGATTAAGGATATTTCTGCGTGTTACAGCAATTATTCCCTGCGCATAGTCTTCGGGTCCAAGACTCTGGATCATATTCGCTTGCTATAAAGCTCAGCACCTTGGACGAGAAAGCGGTGCATTATATACAGAAAAGAAGCTGAACCCATCAAAGAATTTGACCCATACTGTGTGTTTTTTTTTTTTTTTTCTCTTTGGTTTCATCCTCTGATCACCAGAAAATGAATGCGAATCATTTGCTCCTTGAGGAGCCCATACGGATGGCCTCGATCCTCGAGCCCTCAAAGCCTGTGAGTACTTGCTAGTAGTAGTAATAATTCCAGTTTGTGTTTTTTGTTTTGTTTTGTTTGTGTACTGTGATTATGGTTAAATTAATGTTCACAGAAATGAAAGAAACAGAGAAAAAATTTCTACCATTTTCAGGATTTTATGTCGTTGTTTACTTATTAGAATGTTAGGAAAATAGTGATTTGTTTCAGTATTGGCCATTTCTTGTATGTTATAGTGAGATACTGATACCCAGTTGTCCTTAAAGTTCCAACTATTCGGAAACGGTGACTTCGTTTTTGCAGCATATGATAAGCTTGATCTTTCTTTCTTGTTTTTCTTTTTTAAATCCCATGTGAAAACCAAACATAAATGTTTTTGGTTTTGGAGCTTTTGATGTTTGCAGATTTTTTGTTTTTGTTTCTGGTGGGGTTTGGTTGTGATCGAAATAAGAGTTTGAATGTTCTATTATTCATTGTTTCTGATATCCTGTCTGCAGACTGTCTTTCCAGCGATGACGAGGATTGTCGGAACACTCGGTCCGAAATCCCGATCAGTTGAGATAATTTCCGATTGCCTGAAAGCGGGAATGTCCGGTATTGCCCCATCTGTTGCCTTGTCTGAAAATTGAGTGTTATAGTTTCTTGTCCCTTTTATAGTTTCAGATAAACATTGTTTTCAGGGTTAAATTTAACTTTTTTTTTTTTTTTTTTTTTTTTTTTTTTTTCTCAATTATTTTTTCACGTAATGTTAGTGGCAAGGTTCGATTTTTCATGGGGTGATACTGAATTTCACCAAGAGACATTGGAAAACTTAAAGGCAGCAGTTAAGAGTACCGGGAAGCTCTGTGCGGTAAGGCCGAATTTTTTGTATTTACAATACTTTCATATTATGTATTGACATTAGTATTTTCACTGATGCTAATTTAACTGTTTGAGGTCAAATCTAGCCGGTAATTAGATTTCTCTGAAATGATTTGCTACTGTAATATTCTTCTTGAATTCTATGCTTTGCCAAATGGGATAATGTGAACTTAATTTTGTATTCTTCTATTTCAGGTAATGCTTGATACTGTGGGTCCAGAGTTGCAAGTTGTCAATAAAACTGAGCACCCCATTTCCCTTCAAGCAGATACATTGGTTGTCCTGACACCTGATCAAGAAAAAGAAGCTACTTCAAATCTATTACCCATAAACTTTAGTGGGTTATCAAAGGTTAGCATTTTTATTTTTTTGGTTTTCTTTTTTCATGATCTATATTAGTTTTTGGCTTTATAAAAACTTACCACTTTGACAATGGTTGGGCTATTTCTGTAAGATATATATTTTGGTTCACGCATTACTAGCTGTTTTCCCTTCTGAATACCATCTTTCTATTCATAAAATTCTGCTGCATCTATATGTTTCTTTTAGAAAGATTATGAAGTAACTATCGTAATTCTTCCCAACTCTATATAAAAAAACTGACCAGCATATCCTCACTTGGCTGGATTTTTGGTTTCCTTAACAGTCCATGGAGTTAACTACTGGCGTTTGAGTTTAAGTTGGATATCAGTGGCATACGTTCTGTTAGGTACTTGTTCGGATGCTTATTTATTTTGGTAAGTAAATGAAAATGTATGAACCAAAGAATGTTCAGAAGTTTTTAATCGAACAAAATGAAGAAAACTATATTATGTATTTGTCCAATAGAAATTTGGCATATGATGGGACTCTTCTTCACAATTCAGTTGTGGTTTACTTAATGTTATTTATGTTTGTCAAACTTGATTAGGACTGTACATGATTTCTGGCCATCAGTTACTGTAGGTTTTCATTATCATGTATCGAGGTTTTGAAAGGAATCACGGATTGTCTTGGACTATCAAATTGGCTTAAATTACTTACACTACGCCTCACTTAGTGAAGACTTGTCTTCTACTGCATTATTAGCAGAAATTGGAATTAATAATAGTCAATCTCAAGCATTTAATTGCGAAATCTTTAAATTGAAAAAAAGTTTTGTTTTGGAACGCTGCTCATGTCATTCTTTAGGGTTTTTGAGCTATATCAGATGTTTTTGCTTGTCTACACAGTTAGAATACTTTTTTCCCTCTGCTATATCCTATGTTGCTGTGAGAGTTGGCAGGAACTCCCCTTCAGGGGACTGTATTTTCTTTCAAAGAGTTTTCTTTTCCACTAACTGTTATTTCCTGTTCTATCTTGTTTACTCGTACATTTATGATGAAGATATGTAGAATGATATACTAGTTATTTATTTATTTATTCTACCACATGGTTTTTTGCAGCTAGATGTTTGTTAGTATTACTGATTTGGTATTTGCAGGCAGTGAAGAAGGGGGACACTATATTTATTGGTCAATACCTATTTACAGGAAGTGAAACTACTTCTGTGTGGCTGGAGGTAAGGCAACAGTGAAAAAATGAGTTCAGTTATCAGGTTCATGCTTATTGAATATGATATTTAACTTATAAAATTAGGCATATCAAATTATCCACTGGCATAGTCAGACATTATCTGTCTTGATCACGTGTTTAAAAATGAGACAGAAGTAACTAGATTGGTACACTTATCAAAAAAAAAAGTAACTAGATTGGTACGTGATTGCCATTCTCAAGTTTTCTCGTCTTTTATACTAGCCACTCGAGTAAACTTTACTCTGAAAAATAAAATGGGTGCCAAAATTTCAAGAAAATTCACAAATTTGGTGTTATATGGTTACCAGTAATATTTGAAGTTTTGCTTTCACAATGCAGGTCACTGAGGTCAACGGTGATGATGTGGTCTGTTTGATAAAGAATTCTGCTACTTTGTCTGGGACATTGTATACTTTGCATGTCTCCCAAATCCGTATCGATCTACCTACACTCACTGATAAAGATAAGGAGGTAAGTTGTTCTCTTTGGTCCAGACACTCTTAACACAGAAAATCAGCTATGACTGTTATGTGTTTACCTAATTCATATCAACCATTAATGTTGGAAAGGTAGGGTTGTATTTTGTCAGATATATTTCCAAGGGGAACATAGAGTTAAAATCCAATGTTCAGACATTCTTAAACAATGATTCAACACTGTTTGGGTTTGAGCCCAGTGCTTGTTGAGCCTCTCTGCCTACTAATTTAAGCCTTTAGATTGGATGTTTTAACAGATATATGAACTCTTGGGTTACATTGCTTGATTGTCATTCCTTCTGGCAGCCATAAAAACCTTTCAAATTTTATTATGTCAGGCATATGTTCCTCCTAATTCCTTTGATAGTGACACTGGGCCCTACTTTATTGGCATTGTTTTGAAAGATTATGATTAACTGAAAACTTCTAATCATTCAGTGATAGATCAGGATGAACCTGCACTTTTATAGAATGATGCCTGTAAAATTGGTTTCAGGACCATCTATATGAATAAAATTTGTGAAATTTCTGCTCTAGGAGATGTTATACGTTCTGACTCAACTCAACTCAGCTCAGGCTTAATCCCAATAAAATTTGGTCTATGGGTCCTTGTCAACTAATTGGAGTTGGTAACACTGAGTTCTTATCTTTATGTCATGAACATGATATTTTATACGTTCTTAGCTTTCATATTAAATTATTTCATGACAGTTTGTTGATTAATATCAGGTTATAAGCACATGGGGTGCTCAAAACAGTATAGACTTCCTCTCATTGTCATATACACGACATGCAGAAGACATTCGCCATGTAAGGACTGTTCTTCCTGGGAAATCTTGTTTCGCTTGTTTTTCTTAATTCAGTTATATTATTTTGTTTGCTTCCCCTGTGCCCATCTTAGTCATCCTTGTTCTTTTATATTAGCTTCCAACTTCATCCTTTTTATTTCTTATTAGTTCCTGACTTCATGATGGGTTAGCTTATAGATTTAAATTTATAATATCTTTTTTGGCCCTATAGTTTACTGCAATTTATTTAGTTTTTTTTTTTTTTTAATTCCTCCTCACATTCAACTGTGACTGTTCTTGCCATTGTGTAGGCCCGTGAGTTTCTTTCTAAATTAGGTGACCTCCGCCAAACTCAGATTTTTGCGAAGATCGAAAACGTAGAGGTGAGGTGCATAAACAATAATTCTATTCCTGCAACCATATGCTTATCACTTCGTTTACAATGTAGACACAAATGGTAGGCACAACGCCACATTGTTGTAGGACCCACCATCTGCGTCTAGGCAATGTTATGGTGGGAAAGAATGGTAGTAGGATAGGAGCTGTACATAAATGGTGTTGTGCTTGAATATGTTTTTGAGTATGCATTTCTTATTTCTCATGTATTCTTGCAGGGATTAATTCATTTTGATGAGATCTTAATGGAAGCAGACGGCGTCATTCTCTCTCGTGGAAATTTGGGGTTAGATCTCCCACCAGAGAAGGTAGTTTTGAAACCTGAGCATGGAATAAATATTATGTTGCTAGTCAAATGGTCTTTAGACCAAATGGCATCTTATCCCCCACTAAAAAATGGATGGACGGTGAGGTTACGGGTTTGATCCTGTATGGTGTGCGAGTTGTAATTACCTGTTAAAAAAAAGTGATGGCACGATCTTAGTTGAACAGGAAAAAAATGATGGCACTAGATATGACCTAACACTTATCGTCACAGGGAAAAGAGGGGCAATGATAATCCAACTACTACGCTTTACTTATTATTTATATAGGGGGGTTTCAGATAGATAAACTGGAGGCATTTTTGGAAGTCCAGATTTATACTGTAGACTAAGATAGGAGGAATCGGTTTTAGGATTTTGAAAATGTTGAGGTCTTAGAACTGCTACTCTTTCAATATCCTACTCCATCATTTTCAATTATCGCATGCACATAACACTGATCTGTGTATCTACTTGTTCATGAAGAATTCCACACTTGTATAAGCTAATTACCATGGGCGGACTGTTTGATTGTCACGTCAGCACTGCATGGCTGCATGCATCTATGTGCTAGTTAACATGCATATACTACATTCCATTTTGAGATGGACTTGGATATTGAAGGAACTGACATCAAAAGGTTGTTTTTTATCTGATGCCAATCCAATTAAGGAAGATACTTTTATTAATAAGAATAGGCATTATCGCGAGTCTCTTTTTACTGGTGGGTGTATGTTTGTGTACCATTGGTGGACCTGTTATGACTTGCTGGTAATGTTCATCTGTGGATTTTGCAGGTGTTTTTATTTCAAAAGGCTGCTGTTTACAAGTGCAACATGGCTGGAAAGCCTGCTGTGGTTACTCGTGTTGTGGACAGTATGACTGACAACTTGAGACCTACTCGGGCCGAAGCAACAGATGTTGCCAATGCAGTATTGGATGGTAACTTTCAGAATTCAGACAGAATTATGCTATTATTACTTTTGGTGGATAGCCATTGTATTCACTGTTGTTCTGGATGTCTATTCTGTCTGTTGATATGAAAGACTATATTGCTCTAGCATTGTCTTGTTGCACCTATTGCATTTTCTTGAGCACCACTGTCACTACAGGTATGGATGTTCACCAGTCTGGAATCTTATAGTTGTTGACCTCTTTTTTTGTTAGGGAGTGATGCGATTCTTCTAGGTGCAGAGACCCTTCGGGGATTGTACCCAGTTGAGAGCATTTCCATTGTTGGAAAGATATGTGCAGAGGTAAGTCTTGCCATTGTTTCTCAATAGTCCATTTCTTAACCCCCTGCCATTCTCTTTCTGTCCTCTGTCCAGTTTCCTCTTTTCTTTCCCTCTTTGTTGGGTAAGTCAATGCCTTGCGACCCTATTTTGATTGTGTAACTCCATTTACTGGAGTTGAAGTAGTACTCTTCAATATTTAATCTCTCTCTCTCTCTCTCTCTCTCTTCTTTGTTATTGTTGGAAGGAGAAAGGTATTAAGCTGAAGCATGTCTATAATTCTAAGATAAAGTTTTCCCAGCTTAACTCATGACATTGTACAGGCATCAGGGGTAGTTCAATTCAAAATCTACACTCTGTAGCCTAATCAGCTTCTTTGTAATCTTGTTTGCCGTCAATGGCTCCTTACAAGTCACGATTTGAGAAAGTCTTGTTATGATGTACACACCATGGTCTGGATCATCACAAGAAATTCTTGCTTCTGCAATTGACCCTGTTTTTTGGTCCACTTTGGATTGAGTATTTAATTAAAATGTTGTCTGCAGGCAGAGAAGGTTTTCAATCAAGATCTGTATTTCAAGAAGACTGTCAAATATGTTGGAGAACCAATGACCCACTTGGAATCTATCACTTCCTCTGCGGTACTTTCTTGTTATGTTTCTGGGTTAAATCTATCCTACTTGTTACCATGATGTAGATTACTGGCCAACAAGAGTTTTTTCTTTATTTTTGTTAATCAAAGATAAGTTGAGTCTCTTTGGAAAATATAGGCTATGTTTGGTTTCAAAAAGTCTTTTTCTCTTTTCAAAACCAAAAACACACTTTTCTCAAAATATTTAACGAATATTTCGCTTTCCAAAACACAAAGCACAAAACACTTAAAAAACCAGAACACAAAACACTTCAAAAAAAAAAAAAAAAAAACCAAAAAACACTTTTCAACAAACAAAAACACAACACACTTTTTGGAAAACTTTTTTTTAGAAGACTTTTCACACCATCTTATAAGAATATTTTGAGAAAATGGGTGCTTAATTTTTTTAAATGTGGACCCCACCAAAAACACTTCTTAAGTTTATATCACATCAAAAAATATTTCAAATTAAAACACAAAAAAAAACTTCTCTAAATCATTACCAAATATACTCATAATTACCCCCCCTTAAATTTTAGGTACGTGCAGCCATCAAGGTAAAGGCCTCTATAATCATTTGCTTCACATCATCTGGAAGAGCTGCAAGGTCCTTTTCTCTCTCACTCTCCCTGCCCCCTCAACCCCATCCTTTTCATGTTTTTATTGTCAAATATAAGTGTACTTTCAAATGCAAATACATATGGAGATAAAATTGAAAGAATTGAATGTGTCTGACGGTTGCACAACTCAAAATAGGGTCGGACTGTTGTACTCGTGTGCACTTGGATTGCGTGTAGCATTCCTCAGTCCAAAAACATAAACCATGTTTTGAGTTACCCTTAAGGTAGCATGAAATACATTTGTTAGTACAAAAATGAATACTAAGAGGAGACTACATAAATTGGAAAGCTTGTTGACAACATAGAAAATATTTGTGTGACACCTTAAAAAATTAGTCCTACATTAGGTAGGTGGATTTAAAAGTGTTGTATGGGTGCTAAGTTCCAAATTGATTTCTTACTAGGTGAAATTGAGCTTTATAAGTTATTTCAATGAGCTCGAATTGTAATTTTGACTAGTCATTTTGGGTAAATAGTGCAGATGTGGTTAACGCTTTCCCTAAGTCGTGAAAAATGGTATCAGAGTCAATCAAGTAACATCCTATAGCGCTAGGAGCCTAGGACTCTGCAGCATGACATGGGCCCTAACATGGATGACAGGGATTTGAGTGAGGGAGATTGTGACACTCTTGAAATTAAGTCTCATATTGGGTGGGATATTACATAGGTGTCAAGTCTCATTGGTTTCTTATAATGTGAGATTGAGCTTTCTAAGTAACTCCAATTGTATTGCGACTAATCCTTTTGGGTTAGTAACACAGATGTGACTAGTTTAGATGTGAAAGTTGGATGCCAAAGCACACCAAGAAGTTGGTGAGGAGGCTCATGCAATAGTTGACCATCAAGTGTAGACAGCATACGACCAGGGATTGGTATCGGGTAAGGCTTCTTACAGCCGAGCATATTATCCAACAAAGAATAGAGAACACAGACATAGTCTGAGTAAGAATAAGTGTAGAGCAATACTGATTAGCTTCAAAACCACCAAAGAAATGCAAATTACCCCCAGGTCCTTTATTGCAAATTGAGTAGAGAAATTATGAACAACAGATGAAGTGTAAGATGAACCTGTCAAGATAATATCATCAACTTATAGTAAGGGAAATACAATGTCTTCACTACGATGAGGGACAATCATGGAGGGATCAGCACGTTAAAACCTGAAGAAAGAAGTGACGAATCCATGGTCATGGAGCTTGGTAAAGTCCATAAATAGCTCTATGTAGCTTGCACACATCAGTGTGTTAAGAAGGATCAATAAAACCAAGGGGTTGTGACACATAAACCTTCTCTGAAGGATGCCCAAGAAAAAAGGTATTCTTCGCTTTGGGTAGTTGGATAGGCCAGTTGTAAGAGATAGCACTCTTACGAATTGCAGTAGCATTAACCACAAGCTGAATGTCTGATCAAAATCAAGTCGTGCCTGCTAAGGGAATGCCAAAGGCAAGCCTTAAAGTGCTCAATGATACATTATGAACTCTCTTTGACTTTAAACCACCATACTCAACAACATCCATAGGAAGGTGTTAAGGAACATACAGTTTTTTCTGAGTATGAGCATCATGCATGTCTTCCATAGCTTGACGCCAACAAGAATCATTGATTATCTGCTTAAAGGTTGCTTGTTCAGAAATTGCAGAATGTAACTAAGCTGTGTCAGCACAAGGGAGAACATGTTTGCTAGAGAATCGCTTTAGGTTGACAAGTCCCATATCTTGACTGTGCAATCATGGGGTGAAAATCATGAGTACACCGAACTTGACTATTAGTTGCAGCATGTCCTGCATTCAACCAATTTGACCGACCTCATGACTGTTATTATGGTCAGTAGAGAGCGAAAGCTTGCCTTAAAAGATAAGGACCCTGTGTCTGCTGAATAGGGGTGTTGGAGAAATGAAAATTTTGACCATTAGACATCCATTACTTTGACTCTGATTTTGCCTATCTCGTGAATTTTGCCAGCCACCACAGCTATCTCTCCATCTAGGCGTTGCCCACATTGACTACCTTGGCCCCGGTTGATTCTGACTAGGGCTTTCTCCATAATTTGTGAACCAGTTGGAGCAACGGCCAAGTCATTTTGAAGACCATTGAGAATGTGAGTGGTGAGTTCATGTTGATATCCAAGTGGGGGGGGGGGGGGGGGGGGGAGTTGATAGAGAGAAAGAGAGATTCAAAATATCCATTGGTAGTGGCTCTAATACCATGAAAGGAGATGTCTTTGATGTGGCACAACCCCTACTAGGGTTAGACTATTGTTTTTACATATGTTAAATACTGTACTAATGTTAGTACATAAGTACAAAGAATAATACATAGTAACAAAATACAAATCAACTCTCAAAGTTCAGGTCGATATACTCTATTAGATATGTATTAAAAAATTAACACGATCTGGAAAATTTAAGGTTTGATCGTTTTATGATGCTTTAACAGGGTCTATTGGTGTGAGTTTCCTTGAAGAGTATATGGGGCAAATGTGCCTTGGAAGGTTACTTTTTCTTTTGGGCAGTGGGCGTTAATAGGATTTGAATGGTAGGCAATCTTAGGAGGAATATATTGATCATAATATGGTTTTGTAAAATGGTGGGGAATTAGCTATTCATCTTTTCCTTCACTGTTTGGTAACAAGGGGGATATTGTCATTTGCTTTTCCCTTTTTGGCATCTTATGGGAAATGCTAAATAATGTGATTCGACGGCTTACATATTGAGGCAAACCTTGTACACACAGCCCACAAATTAGATGAGGTACCCTGTTAATGCATAGATAAACGTCGGATACCTGGAGCTGTCCGTCACCCTCAGGCATCAGGAAAGTTGCGAGTTTTTTTTTTTTCTTTTCTGTGGGGACTCGCGCCAGGAACTCCCAATTGGAAGGTGGGACCTTTGGCCGGTTCATCGACACCCCATGGTGCTTGATGGGGAAAATTTGGTCATCAATAAAAGTATAAAAGTTTGGAATGTTGTTTGTGTGTAATTGGAAAGTTTGGAAACACAGGAATAGCAGGATTTTTTATGGTGTAGAACATGCAAGACATGTTATCAAGTCTTTATTTTTGAGATTGTTGTATGGCTGGATGGCTGTTTAGGTAGTGTCCATCTTATTACTTCACTTAATTTACTAGATTTTATGAATTTTTATTGTAATTCTTTAAGAGTAGTTTTACTACACTCCTTGTATTTTGGAGTTTTCTCCTTTGTCTAGTAAAGTTGTTTTACTTGTATGAAAAAAGAAATAGAAAAAATTGCATTTGCATATGAGTTCTGTATCTTTGGATGTTAGGTTTTATATATACTTTCGCTCTTTCTTAGAGGTTAGGTTTTGATGATCAACATTGTTATATATAATTTTGCTGCAACTTCCATACTCTTACATGTCTAGTAATTGAACCTTTTATATTGTTTTCTTTTAATGCAGGTTAATTGCAAAGTACAGGCCGACAATGCCTGTCTTATCTGTTGTAATCCCCCAGCTTAAAACAAATCAACTCCGCTGGACTTTTACTGGTGCTTTTGAGGTATATTATTGACTTCGATTTATTTAGGGATTCTGTGCAGCAACTTTATTTTTCCATGTGTTTTGTGGATATTAGAATAAGCCATAGTAATGTTCTTTTCCTCCCCCTGTTATTGCTAAGTTATACAGCACGTGCTGGGTCTTGATTTCTCAAGGTCACCCTCCATTTTCTTCTTTCCAGGCATAGTAATGTTCCCCGACTTGTTGGGAAGTAATTCTTATTGAGAAATTTCATTGTTTTTTATTAGTATACTGCTTTGTTGTGAATGAGGTTGAACTTGATTTTATAGAATTGGAGAAACGAGCAGTTACTCGTAGTTGCTAGTTTTTCTCATGTCCAATGTTCATGCCAAAAGATATAATGGTTATTATATGAGGAGATCAGGCTCTACACTTTTGTTCAACAACTAAATTTCTTTTTTTCATAAATCTCCGCCCGCTGTTTCATTTCTCTCCATCCATTTTGGGGGCAGTGGGGACAAGAACAAATTTTTGCTTCAGTGGGCTCATACAATTAAGGTGAGTTTTGTGTCATATTGCTACTGCAATTAGTAACCCCACCAAGAACGGCCCCGTCATGTGTTCTGTGTTGTTTCACTGGAAGTGATAAGCAAATAAGTAACTGGGTTATTGCTTTTGGTCTTCAAGGGATTCTTGCAAGATTTCCTTCTACTCTGTTTAGCATGTGCAAGTTGTTATAGTATGGTGTTATTTTGGATACTCATTTTTTCTTTCTTTCTTGTCCAGTAGTGTTGAAGTTTGACAGGATTCATAAGTGATATCTGAAGAGCAATTTGTGGCATATTCTATTGTGCATGAACCGTTTGAATTTTTTGAATTGCATGCATGAATATTCAATTACCCATAACTGTCCTGGAACTTATGTTTTATCAAAGAAATATGTTCCTTTTTTTTTTTTTTTGGTGTCCTATATGTTCTGCTTTGTTATATATTTCTATTTGAATATGTTATTATTTCATTCTGTCTACAGTAGTTCTTGCCTTAAGCATTGCATCGTCTGACAGAAACTGACTCTAATCATTGATATCTGTTCTTTTTCATGATTTTGTGGCAGGCGAGGCAATCACTAATTGTTAGAGGCCTCTTTCCTATGCTTGCAGATCCTCGACATCCGGTAAGAACTACATTTGTTACTTGAGATACTTCTTAAGCCAAGATGGGATCTAGCTTTTCCTCTCTCTCTCTCTCTCTCAAAAGTACAAAATCAAAGAAGTTTTGCAAATGGAATTTCAATGATCTGATGAAGCCACTTTATGGAACTCATTTTACAACGAGACAGTGTTTTGCTGAACTAAAATTTGTTAACTCCTGTATTCTATCATTGCCCATATTCTTCACCTTTTTTCTTTTCTTTTGATTCATATTTAATATGCATTCAATCTTAAATGTTGGGACACAATACCACTCCCTGTGGCCGCTCCAAAAACACGCCGCTGGGCGCGATGTCGAGGTCCATAAAAGATTTGAGTTTGTCTCCCTTAGCACCAATTGGTTTTAGGTGGAATTAGGAGCGGAACTAGAATTTTATGAGAGGGGGGACAAAACTAAAAAAATAAAATTTTTTGGGGGTTCATTTCATAAGCATACCTAAAATCTAGAAGAAATTTTTAAATTTGTGACATTTTAAAATTTTGGGAGGGCCTGGGACCCCCCAAGGCTCGGGGTGGTTCCGCCCCTAGGTGGAATGGCAACTCACGATCCGACATTAATTAATTACTAATGTTATTACAACTTTAGGTGTACAAACATTTTTGGTTTTGAACTTGAGGCTAAGTTTCACACATACTAAAATTTGACTTGAATTTTTCTGTTGTAAAATGACTGATATTTTCCTTTCCTAGGGCTTTTGCCTCGCAACCCAATTAGATGAAATGAAACGTGCTCGTTTTGCAGGCCGAGACTAGAAATGCAACGAATGAGTCGATTCTAAAGGTTGCTTTGGATCATGGCAAGGCCTCTGGTCTTATAAAATCACATGATCGTGTAGTTGTCTGCCAGAAAGTTGGTGATGCTTCTGTGGTGAAGATCATTGAGCTTGAAGATTAGAATTAATATTCCACTCTGAAGATTATTTATAAATTTGTGCATCAAGACACCTATAGTTGGAATTATGTAACGTTTCTTGCATAAATCTCTAGACAGCTTGCTGAGCTTATCTTCTTTCTTTTCTTTCCTTCCCTTTTTCGGCATAAAAGAGAACAAAACTATTAAATGAAGAGATAACCCCTTATAGTTTACTATAAGGTTGCAATCGAGGCGAATAGAGTTGAATATTGACTGTTATTATTATTTTTTTAATTTAATTTTGTTTCGTGCATAAATTGAGGTTGGGCTTATTATGTGTTCAAGTTCGATTCATTTATGTTTGGAATAGGCTTGAGCTTGTTTATGAGTTACTAGCTCATAACCTGCGCATTGCGCGGGTGGCATTATTCATTATAATTTAATTTCAAAATTTAACATATTTTCATCGTATTTTTTATTATAGGTTAAAAAAGTTGTGTAAAAAAATCATAAGAACCATATATAATTTTAGTTTTAATCTATATAAATTAAAACGCATTAAAAAATTCTCATATGTGTAATTTAATCTATTTCTCTACATTTTTCCTAGTTCTAATGAAATTCAGAGGTATAGGAAAAAGTTTTATCAAATAAAGTTTTTTTTTTTTTTATCTTTAGACTATCCTCACATATATAATGTAAAAGGAACTACTTTTAGGACAAACAGAAGAAATATATATATATATATATGAACATCAACATAATCTTAAAAAAAGTCTGCCTCATAACAAAAATGAGGATAGGAAACTATTTTTCACTGCTTGAATTCAATGTAAAATTTACAAAAGAAAAAGAAAATAAACAATTTGAATAAAAAAAATATAAGTGAAAAAAAAAACAAAGAATGAAATAACATAACAATATATATAACGTAACATGAACTACTTTTAGGACACATGAAAAAAAATACTCAATAAACGTAAAAAAAAAAAAAAAAGAAAAAAGAAAAAAGAAAAAAGAAAAAAGTCATACCTTGTACCAAAAACCAAAAATAACAATAGGAAACTCTCACTTGTTATTATTTTCCTGAATTTAATGTAAAATTTATCAAATAAAAATAATCAATTTGAATAAAAAATAATATATAAATCAGTATGAAATTTAAGGGGAAAAAAACAAAAATGGAAAAACATAACCACATGAAATAAAGATTAAAAAAAAAAAAAAAACTAAAATTAAATTTTTTAATATAATTCAAAGAATTATATTAAAATTTTTATACTATCATAAAACCCCTACGTTTTAGGCTTGATGGAAACTAAAAGAGAGTAGAAAATATGAAAGCTTGATGATAATGTGTGTGGTCATGAACTAAAAGAGAGTAGAAAATATGAAAGCTTGATGATAATGTGTGTGGTCATGAACTAAAAGAGAGTAGAAAATATTAGTGAAAGGGAGTCAACGTGTGTGGTGGCCTGGTGGGTTAGGTCCTTAGGTGTGGCAGGAAAGATGGCTTGTGCGTAACCATATTTTTAGGGACGTGGTTGTAGGTTCTAGAGACAATTGTACTTAAAACCCATAGTATATCTGAAGTTGGAATGAAATTTCATACTCTCCAACATCAAAAAGTGTTAGTTGATTCTGGCTTTTCCATGGCCAAGCACATCGAGAAAAGCCGGGAAACCTACTGCAAGCCCAAGACCAAGAGCCATGACGACGATCCTTTGAAGTAAAATCATTTTGCCAGACCATGATCATCAGTGATCAACCTCATTTGAAAACGTGGTTTGTGTCCTTGTGTTTTCTTCTTTTTTTTTTTTTTTTTGAAGAACCCATATGACGCTTTTGTGCCAAAATTTAAGAAAAGACACACTCTAACTGCCTAAGGATCACTTCTTAATGTGGTTTGTGCAAAAACACAAAGAATTAATACAAAACGCATAAAGAATTAATCTGAACGTAATAACCATGAAAAAAGATAACACGTTGAATTAAAAAAAAAAAAAATTAACACAAAAAAACTAACTTGAAAGCAAGAAGAGAGACAGAGATAAAAGAGACGGTGGAGAACGGAGAAAACCCTGTTTGCATGGTTGAGTTATATATAGAGACCAAGTCAGTGTGAGATTTTAGTCTGATACTAAACTCGCAGTTTCAAATGCTCCGTTTTTCACTTAAAACGCATGAACCGGTTCAATTTTTAACCGGTTTAGCTTAAAAAAAAAATGGGTTTATGCCACGTGTCGTAATTCTAGACTACTTCTAAAGAGTGATTCGAGTTATATATATGAATTGTTTAGTTTACTACATTCTCATTCAAAATGAATATCAGGATTAAAGTTATGTACTCCTTCACGAATCTATACTAATATTTTGTTATAGCTAACATGAGGTAGGTTGAATTCATTAGATATGTGGATTCCCATGTTCCTGGGTCTGTTTGTGGATATATATAATGTTAAAATGTCGGCTTGTTTCATTAATCAAGGTCTAAAGATAAGTGTGAGCTTGACTTGTTTACTAAAGTAAGAAATATAAATAAGTTGTGTTTGTGAATGTGTTAGGTTTAGAGTAGGCAAATTGAGTGTCAAAAACAAGATAAATTGTAAGGTTTAAGTCTAGAGTTGATTAAGTGGAAATTTATTGCTAGAATTGAGAAATTGAAGTTGAAGGTCGTCTTGTTCGAACGAGAATGTGCATCAAGTTTTTTAACAGAGTCTTGGAATGTCTCAATCGCAAGCATAAAGACTATTCAAGATCAAGTTTTTAAATGTCTCAATCGTAGTCACGATCTTCAAGAAAGCCTCGATTGTAGTCTCATTCCAACGAGAACACGTGGGAAGGCGAGAGAACTCTCTCACCTCTGCCAGTGGGACTCAAAACCATTGATTTCAGGCTTCATTGGAGAATGAAAGTGAAAAGCAGCTTCTTAAATCACATAAGCTTCCGATTCTGATACCCGAGAACAGCCGGCAGGTTATTTAAACCGGAGGAAGAAGACTGGGCCGCTCGATTCGATTGAGGAATATTAAATACTTCATATTTTAGTAGGGACATATCAACAACAAGCGCCCATGGCCTAATGGATAAGGCGTCTGACTTCTAATCAGGCGATTGTGGGTTCGAGTCCCACTGGGCGTGCTTATACTTTTTTTTCTTTTTTTTTTTTATTTATGTTTTTTAACATTTGCCTTTCAACTGGCATTGACAAAAAATACATCGACCCTTTCACTGCCTTTTTTAATATTTCTCTCATGGTTCACCAAATATTGGTAAACTTTAATTAATCAATGATATAGATTATTAACCTTTGGCTATACCCTTGTAGCCATTTGCTTAGGAAAAATAATAATAATAAAAAAAAAACCTTTGGCTATACAATTTGGAAGTTCATGATATATAGAAATGAAAAATCAAATTTAGTCCATAGGGTTTTATGCGATTTTAATTTAATACTTAGGTTCTTAATTTTAAGAATTAGATCCTTAAGTTTTCCTTTGATTTTAAATAGGTCTTTCTGTCATTGTATCGTCTCATGAATTAATAGCACGCCACGTCAAAGCAATCAATTAACGTCATGTAACTCTCATTTAATATGTCTTGTGCCAATTGTACATGTTACGTGGCACAATTACATTAAATTATAAATTTTATAATTTTAAGTAATTGAGTCACATGACACGTATAGTTGGCATGTAACATGTCAAACAAAAGCCATATGACATTAATTGATTGGTCTGACATGACATATCATTTGTTAATTATATTGGATGATAAGTTGATGAAATGACCTATTTTAAACCAAGAGAAAACTTAAGTATCTAATTCTCGAAATTAAAACTTGAGGACTTAAATAAAATCACATGAAAACTTAGGAGCTGAATTTGATTTTTTTCCTAGATTGAAATCGAAACCAACACTATGGAAGGATAATATTGCCACTTTATTTATATTTTTATGATTAGAAACCTCTATAAGGTATAGCCACTTTGTGCGCCCATTCCTGAAAGACAAACTCTAGACCTGTGCAAGGCACCTCCCGCCCCCAACATGGATAAGGTAGAACTCGGTTTTGCCGTGAACATGGCCCTTGGAAATTGTTTGCACTCTAAGAGATTCAAACCTTCTGATGAGATGCCACTAAGTTTAAGGCCTTCACCACTTAAGCCAAATCCTTGGGTTCTGCCACGTTCTTGAAAAATGCTTCAAATGGTCAAGGAAAACATAACAGTATATAAAGACAGATAATTGAGAATCGAGAATGGGTGTTGGTCCTTACTGAAATGGCACCCTTGGGAATGATAGAGAATAGACCAGAATTCACTAAATGGCCACAAGCCTAAAATACTTGCAGCTCCTCAATGGAAAACAAAATGGAAATTAGGCCACCCATTTCACATTCATTCAGCTTTAATTTGAATATACAACCTACACATAAAAATGAATCTAATCAAAACTAGAATTGACCCACTAATGGGATGGACCTCCCCAATACCACATCCTGCTGCTTCCCTTTGCTATCCACATCCCTCTTGCTTGTCTTCAACCCATTCTGCTCAAAGTGCCTCTGAAAAACGTAAATCCGCTGGGCCGGGACCCAAAATTCCTTTCTGGTCGTTAATCTTGCCTAGGGAAACAGGTGGCTCTATGTGTCCACTCTTCTCATCATCTCTCCAGCCACTCCCCTGCCACTCTCT
The DNA here is from genome assembly GCF_965113065.1 of Corylus avellana. Taxonomy (NCBI): domain Eukaryota; kingdom Viridiplantae; phylum Streptophyta; class Magnoliopsida; order Fagales; family Betulaceae; genus Corylus; species Corylus avellana. Next base: position 12,861,638 of record NC_142491.1, on the reverse strand, counting down.
CTACAACATCAAAGCAAATAAATAAATTATTGGGGAAATAGGAAAAAGATTATCAGGCCAAACAGAGACATTGATTTTCTGCATCAGATGAGCAAACGCTATAAAGAGAGACTATTTGAGAGTCCATCACTACAATCAGATCGAAATAACCTCAAGATTTCCTTCTAACTCGGTTTAAAGAAGTCATTCTCGGGTTTGGATATGGGAAGAGAACATGACATTATGCCTTTTACATGATGCTCTTATTATATAGCCTTCGATAAATATTAGAAATACTTGCCTCATCATGATTGTAACTACTCTCCTGCAATAAAGGGGTCATTATTGGGGGGGCAACATCTGGATCTGGCTTTTGAAATATAAAAGTGGTATAAAGACCTGTAAAAGGGAAATGCCAAAAGAACCCATTAGTAAACTGCTGAACGGGGAAGTAGCAAATGATAAATGGTAAAGGGGAAGGTTGCAGAGTAGATAATGGAGTGTGACTGCATCACCTAACACATCATACGATCGAGGAAGCAGTCTCCCTCTGGGATCAACAAGGTTTGGACCGGAATTCAATAGCATGCCTGCGAATTGGGCTCTTTTGGCGACAACCGAATAAGGACAATGAATAATAAGATTTACTCGATCAAACAACGGCAATGACAAAATACACTACGTAAAGTAAATTTATAGTGGAGGGACCATTCATATTTTAGTTCCTTTCAGAAATTTGCAAGGAATTAAAGACAAAAAGACAAATCCGCAAACCTGTTGTCATCATAAAATTCAGTTAAGTTTTGCATTTCGACATACTCAAGACCAGCTTCTCTTGCCAACCTGAATTACATATCAGAGAAGTTGATCATTAGAACATTTCTGAGCCAACATCAAAGCTAGAGAGCATTTCAAATAATAAAACCATTTCACTTCCAGCAACCCAAAGAAGTATGAGAATACCAAACAAAAAAAGCCAAACTTGAAGTCTTTAAACCTAACAATTAGAAGAATCTACAGAAAAGGGGAGAAGCTCAATGGTATGTTGGTGATCCATAGTGGACTGTAATTAGCACCCTCCACTTTTAAACACACCCGTCCTATTCCAACCAAAGTTCTAAACTTAAATCCTGCCTAATCTGCACTCACTTTGGAGGCAGAAAGGATTTATGGCAGTTTATAGGATTGAACAAAGTATAGAACCAAAATAGATACCTTGCTATGAAAGCTTTCAAACATCGACATGGGTAATTTTGGTAACATGGTTGGACCAGAAAGTGGTATTGACATCGCACTAACCAAGCCAAAAAACCTATAACCAGTGTCAATTCTTTCACAAATCATAAGCTAGAAACAAACCTGATGAAACTTGGAAAATGAACCAGGCAATGGGTTTCAGCAGAAATATCACTGGCAAATTTCAGCTGGTATTTCTTTCCAAATAACGGGAACCTAGAAATGTACAGTATATTTAATTGGAATAAGTGAAAATAAGGAACAAGCAAACATGCATGAGATATAAAATTCACACATACTTTTCTTCCTCAACTTCAAAGGTGATCATGTAGCTCTCTGATCGAATGCAATTGGGAACAATGTTTGGCTTCATGCTGCCACTTTTGTTGTGGTATGCCTCAACATTCTTCTGGTACTTTGCCCTGCATAGCCGTAATGTTAATATTGGTAGTACCGCTCTCATTTTATCATAAGAAAGATCTCATACAACATTGATCACCATGATCAGAAATTAGTAATGTCATGAATAGAAGAAAGTCATAGAAACCTGAGCTCAAAGCTAGAGGAGTCCTGGCTCAAACAGCAATGTTAAAGGACTGAATTAACACACAGCCAGAGATAGTGTCAATCACTGCAAAGAAAGTTTTGTTTTCATTCAAAGAAGTTGAAGGTTGACAATCTCAGACTTGACCTGAAAATTGCCTCAATACCTAACATGTTAAATAAAATGAAATTACAAATGTTTGGTAATTCCAATACGGAATCTTTCTAATTCAAATGGCAAGCCAAGAACATGTCTATGGTTATATATATAGAAATCGAAATCAACTTAAAGTTGTCCATAATAATTTGGTTAAAGCATCAACCTCAGTCCAGGATACCAAATCAACTGAAGGAGAGAGAGAGTGAGTAGTGACTAGATGCAGGCCCCATTATCTTAGTTTCAGTACCAAGAAAAGCTACCAATATACATAAACAATTAAGAAAATCATAAAATTGTGATAAACAAATGAAAGCACCAACTATTTATCTGAATACATAGAAATAAGAATACACATAAATCCCAATGAAATTAACAAATAACTCCAAGAACAATAGGTCTACAACAATCACCATTTCATACCATATTGTAGATGAGTCAGGAGTAATACCAAAAAAATAACCCCCCGGTTTCAGCAACAACGACACATTTTGTAGAAGTTTCCTTGCTCTCTCTTCAGTTTCGAAGCACAACTGCATGTATAAATGCTTCTAAGATTTGGAATCTGATACTCTGAAGGGAAGTACAGAACCATGAGAGAGAAAAACAGAGACGATGAGGAAAACAAATAGAAAACCTGCAAATGCTGCAAGCAGCACACTACATCAGCCTGATTGGTCTTCTCCTGCAAATGCATCTCTATATTTTCCTGCCAAAGCAATACACTGTCAAGTAAGGAGGGGAAGTGGGGGACTGCCTGGATTCAGATTAGAAGGACCAAAGTCCCAACTAAAATACATATAAACTTTATATGTATGAAATTTGTATGATTAATGGATCTTTTGTGGCAAAGACTCATACGCCTTATAGAACATTAATAAGCCCACTTAAGAAATTTTTTTTTTTGTGAAAAAAAAAAAAAAAAAAAACTTGAGCTCTATACAGAGAAGGTGAAAAAGCAAAAAAAGAAAAAGAAAAAAGATCTTTCATGTTTTTCCTAATGTGGTTACTTTTTATGATTTTGTTCTTTTTTCACCTTCTCTCTTGTATACTTCTTGTGTAACTAGGTTACGACTTCGCTTTTCTAAGAAATTTCGATTACTTAAAAAAAAAAAAAATGTCTATATCAGGCTGACTTAAGCAAAGCTGTCACAAACAGCAAGGTTTGATTAAGACGAGAGTAGGCCCAAAAGTAAACAATTAACTTGGCTCCGTATCTTTATTTGTTGAAACAATGTTTGTTATCAAACAAAATGGTAATGAATTAAGAGCTATGTATAAAGGCTTCTAGAGCCGACGGAAACACCGTTGGAAAATGATGTTCAATGCCATCAAAATCACTTTGGCCTATGCAATGGCTTGCCTAATTAGTAATCTCCCAGCAAGGCCGACTTAACTTCATTGTAATTGCAAAATCATCATTTGATACACTCATTTACAGCCTTTGCATATTGACAATAAAAGTGCCAGAAGACATCTCACTCACTACCATCATTTTAGAGGCACACTAAAGAATAACACTTTTCTCAGGGTAACCCCAAAGGGAATTTGTACGATCATCCGAAGTATATCATATAGTGGACATATTGGATAATGATTATCTTACAACTAGCAAATGCCTTGATCGATTAAATATCTTCCAATTACCAAATGCAGTATTCCAGCACTACAACCCAATAATTCATAGCAATAGAGCTATCAAAACAAATACTAGCAACCCATTAAAATATTAACACATAAAAACAAGACAAAATGAAAGATTAGCACACCAAAAAAGAAAGAAAGAATGAAAGAAAGCACTCACCAAGCAAGGGTCAAGCTCAAAGAACTCAGCAGTGAAAGCCTTCCTCAGGCTCTCCCAAGCTTCTCTTATTTGGGTTATTCCAGATGACGAAACATCTACAGGATTATCAAATTTTCACTTGCAATAAAAGCTGAATAACCAGACCCAAAACCCAAAATCTGAGAGAAAAAAAAAAAAAAAAAAAAAAAAACTTGGATACCGATTCCCATGTAGTGGCCGATTTGGGCATTGTCCCACTTGTCAGCGTCCAATCCTCCTCCACAATACAACTCGCACACCGTGGCGTAGGGGTGGGCGAAGATCTTGACGAGGCCGGTTCTGGCGAATTCGTAGAGCCTCTGGTGAGTCGACTCGCTCCTGGGGACCGCGAGTTGACTCATCGTAAATGAGAACAGTGGCGTGGACTTGGAACAGAGCAAGAATAGAGAGGTTTTGCAATTCGAATTGGACGGATGCAATGCTTTTTTATTTTTTATTTTATTTTTATTTGTAAGTTCATATACCGCTCCAATATACCGAATCTAATAATAATTTCAAAATTCCCATCACTTTGAGACAAAAAAGTAAGGGGTAGCAATTCGAATTCCCATGTTGGGTTTGGTCGTGTCGAGACATGTGTATATATAGGTCAATTATAACATGACCCATTTAATTAAATGAATCAAACCCTTCAACCCTAACCCTCTAATTTTGTATTCAATTCGTGTTGAGTTCAAGAGTCATATCAAAAATTGCATGTCATTATGTTGCATGTCAGGTTTAAGTCGTGTCGAAATATAGATATAAGACTGTATATGTTAACTTTAATCCGACCCATTTCATTAAATGAGTCAAATCCCTCAATCCTAATTCTCTAATTTTATATTGGGTTTGTGTCAAGTTTGCGATTCATATCAAAAATTGCATGTCATTGTATATGTCGCGTGTTAGATTCGAATCGTGTCAAAACATGGATATAAGACTATATAGGTCAGCGCTAACTTGACTCATTTAATTAACGGGGTCAAACTCCTCAGTCATAACCATTTAATTTCGTGTTGAACTCGTGTCGAGTTTACGGGTTGTGTCAAAAATTGTCAACCCTAAAAATAAAAGAAGATAAAAGTCGCGCTTCTAGCATTACTCTTTTATTTAATAGTTATAGAACTTTCAATTGTTGCACTATCTAGCAAACTGTCATTTTGGGAATTTTATTTTATTATTTATTTATTTTTATGGGGATGGAGTACCTTGCAACATCAATGGTATTTTGGAGGGGCATTGTATCAATTGAAAGTTCGATAAGATATTGTAAATTGCATGGTAGTTAGAAGTGAGTATATAGTTTCCCTTCTTTTTAATCATTACAATAATACAAAATGAAAAGAAAAAAAAATGTTTTGGGGTGATTAAACCACCTCTTTAGTATGGGTAGCAATTCATGTTCGCGTGTCGAATTCGGGTCGTGTCAATGCATGAGTATTAGAGGTGTACAACTAGTTGCAGTATCAGTTATTTCCTTATAACCGTAAGTGCAACCGGTTTAGGCGATTATTCCTTTTTAAATAACCGCAACCGCTAGGCCTACATTTAACCGCTACTGGCAATTATGCGATTATTGAAGACCGGTTATAAACCTGTTTTCATAAACAATTTCATAATTTTTTTAATTATAAAACTTCAAATTTGTTAATTCAAATGAGAAACAATGTTCATATTACATAATATATTGTTAATTTAAACTACTAAAGTATTAATACCATTATTTATTTGTTATTTATCTCATATCTCATATCTCAAATGTCTTTTCTGTATATCATCAATCCAACAATGGCTAAGACTTATCCGGCTTGGAAGGCAGTATTGTTTGGTTGAGATCTCGGCCCACGTAATGTTATTTTGGAAGGTGATGCTCTAGAGATTGTTTATGCTTTTCAGTCGAAAGACTAATTGTGCCAGAGCTACGATACGCCGATTGAAGATGCAAATATTGTTTTGCATAGTTTCCAATCTTGGGTCGTGATGCCTACAAAAAAGGAAGCAAATATGGTAACACATTTGTTAGCAAAGGGGGTGCTCAAGACATTAATGGAGGAAATATGGATGAAAGAATATTCTCAATGAAATTGTACATGCCAAATGTTGTAATCTTTGATACTTTTTGAATGATTGAATGAATGAGATTTCACTTAAAAAAAGAAAAAAAAGAAAAAAAGAAAAAGTGATAAAAGAATTGTATATGTAAATTCATAATTCAAAACAATTACAAATCCAAAATCAATCTAAAACTAGTTTCCTCTACAAGGCTTCCATTAAAAAAACATTACAAATCCAAAACATAAAAAAAAAAATTACAAATTCAAAAGTGGATGTTGATGACAATGGATCTACGGCTGGACCTACATTTTTAAAGTAGTTTAATAAAATTTAATATATATATATATATATATATATATATATATATATAATAAAAAAATTCGGTTACCCGATCATTAATTAGACTTCTAAATGCTTATAACCGGTACCACAACTGGTTACTTGCCATTGTCAGTCTTGACCCATTGTCGGCCATTTTGAATCTGCATTCACCAGCCACTTGCTGCCGTCGCTGGCCGCCCACCAGCCTCTATCTCCTCCGGCAGTCATCACCATCTACGGCTCGTTCCTAGCCTCCGCCATCTCCGTTATCATTGTTTCAGATTTCAAACTCAAGGTTTCAAAATATTCTACCTTGTATTTTCTATTTTTCATATATTCCACAATTATGCTGATATCAAATATTTTCTATTTATGAGTTGATTGTAATCAAATATTGAGATTGTAATCAAATCAATGAGATTTAATTACTATACTCGTAAAGTTCTTTGTGTTCCTTTTCTATTTTGTTTCCGCTCATATTTTCGCATCATCATCAACAGATGTCAAGAAAGGGCAAAGAATTCCAATACTTGAAATAATTCAAGAAAAGTATTTACAAACGATTGAAAAAAGAAAGAAGAAGAATAAAGAAAGCAACTTCAACGCCTCAAGGAATTCAAGAAAAGTATCCCAAACAGTGAAAGCATCTTCTGATCTTCAGCAATGACAAGAAAACAAGAATATTTATAAAAGATTACAAGAGCACAAATTAATCATTAGGTTATAGCTAATGATCATGAGTTTTGCATAATTGTCCTTTCTCTTCGTAAGTTTTCTTTTTTTTTTTTTTTTTTTTTTTTTTTTTTTTTTTTAAATTTACATTTAAAACAACATCATAAAGATTTTGAGATTAAAGAAAAAGGTTCAAATCTCAACAACACGTCAACACATGATAAGTTATTTATTTGTTTATTTATTTATTTTCACACATGATAAGTTATTTGTCACGCTATTCCACACATCTCTTTTGGGAGAAATTTTTCGATTTCGTAGATATCAAGAAAGGGCAAAGAATCCAATACTAGAAAGAATTCAAGAAAGGTATTTACAAACGATGGAAAAAAGAAAAAAAAAAAATGAGGAAACCAACTTCAACACCTTAAGGAATTCAAGAAAATCAACCCAAAAAAAAGATCATGAGTTTTGTATAATCTTCCTTTTTCTTCGTAAGTTGTTTTATTTTTTTTATTTTTTTAATTTTAATTTTACATTTAAAAATAACAATATCATAATGATTTTGAGATTAAAGAAAATGCTCATTTGGCGACTTGACTGCTCGGTGGCTTCCTTTATAGAAACACATAATATGATTAGTATAAAGTGAAATAATAATAAATAAAGAAAAAAAGAGAAAGACATAAAGATTAAGATGGTTCAGCATATTCTCTACATCCACATGTTAAAATCTTATAGGCTACATTAGGGGTGAACAGATTAACTGTTTACCGCCTATTGACTGCCATCAACCGACAGCTGACTTCTGGAGGTCAGTAGGTGGAATAAAAATACTATTTCGATATTGGTTCGTTCTGATAGGTGGTAGATTTTTTTTTTTTTTGTCAATTAATTGACTTAACCGATTTTTCAAGTGAATTTTAAATTTTATCCATAGGTTTCTTTATTGTGTTTGTCTAATTGATTTGTGATTGTCTTTTTGGTCGACCATGTTCCATGAATTTACTTTTTTCTTTTAATTTATAAATGATATGATTTATTGGTTATATAGTAACAAGGAAGTTGATAAATCTTAACATAAAAACTTGTAACTGACAATTAACCGACTACTTATTAATCAACTAACTCATTAACCAAAAAAGTCGAAACTATTCATTGTCTTATTTGAATTTATATCCTTAACATCCTTCAACAAAAAGCCAAGAACCTAATTCACCTTTTAATTTGTTTTCTATATTTCATGTGTAACATGCAAGCAAGGGGTGTTATATATATATATATATAGGCCACCCTACGCCTTAATTCCTATCACTTACCAAAAAAACATATCTTTAATTAGCATTCCTTCACTCAGGACCAAGAAATGGCAGGAGTTCTCTTCAACATTGCTCAGGGGATCCTTGGGAATTTGAGTCCTCTGGCTTTCAAAGAGATCAATCAGCTCTGGGGTTTCAAAGATGAGCTTAAAAAGCTTAAGGGCACAGTTTTCACAATTCAAGCTGTGCTTCTGGATGCGGAGGAGCAACAGGTTGGGAGTCATGCAGTTAGAAATTGGCTGGAAAAGCTAGAGGATGCCATGTATGATGCAGACGACTTGCTAGATGATTTCTCCATTGAAGCTCTGCGGAGAGAGATTATGACCCGTGATAAGACGGCAAAAGAGGTACTGTAACACTCTCAATCTGTTAGGACTATATATGTTTTCTTTTTATAATTGTGAGAATTATAATATTAACTAAACATAATAAATGCATGGGAAATTTCACAAAACTCCCAGGAATTTTTATGCGTTTTGAAAGTAGCTCTCTAAAGTTTAAAAACTCTTAATTATGAGTATCGAACTTTCAATTTCTTTCAACTACCACATTCCGTTAGAATTTTCTGTTAAATCTTGTCTAAATTTTCAAAATACCCATGTTTTTTACTATAAAAAAATAAAACAAATTTTTTTTTTAAAGATTCAGGTGTTTATTTTTGTTAGAAAAAAAAAAAAACATTTTTACAACATCTTTGCAATTTTTTTGTTTTGTTTTGTTTTTTGTTTTATAAAAAAAGATAGAGATATTTTAGGCATTTTGACAAAAATTAACATAAAATCTTAACGGAATGGGGTAAATGAAAAAAATTGAAAGTTCGATACCCTTAATAGAGAGTTTTTAAATTTCGGGAGGGTGGGGTCAAAAGGAGTCGGAGTTCAAAGAGTTTTATGAAGTTTTCCCAAAACTTTATTAAACTTAAATGTCGAGAAGTAAAGTCATAAAATATAAATTCATAAGAGTTCTTAAAACTCTCTCTCTTTTGCCCTTCAACACTTTATGAAAATAGAGTGGAATGAAACATAACATGGCATTCATCTTCCCCATCTACTTATGCATAAATTTTACATAGTAGTTATAAAAAAAATATAGGAGAAAGTCGCATACCCCCTTCAAATTACTACCCAACTGATAATGTCCCTCAAACTACAAAAACATTGTCAATGTTTCTCCCAATGACGAAATTACCCTTAGTAAAATAAAAAAAAAAAATACTAAAACTAAATAAATAAATAAATATATATAATCCAAGGGGTGGCCAAATATAAAAATTGAAAAAAAACAAATTCCTTTTTATAAGAAAAAAATAATAAAAAAAAATCGATTTTTTTAATAAAAAATTTATTTTATTTATTTTTATAATTTTTAAAACAAAAATATAATGCAAGGCCAAATATAATGCAAGGCTCCTATGTCTAAACCAGCACATAACAAATCTTTAATAGGTTCATAAAACATAGTAAACCATAACAACATGCAACCCTAAGAAAACATGAAGTGTTTAGGGTTGATGGGGTGTGGGAGTGAGGAATGAAGACTGAAGGGCAGAGGAGAGGGGTATTTATAAGGGAAAGGGCATGTAGCACGCTGAAAAAGTGGATAATGAGTTAAACTTGCTTTTCAGACTGTCATTGAACGTTCAATATTATGCTCGAATGTTCAATGTACTATTACCCTACGGCTCTAGGGTTGCAGGTCGAACGTTCGGTATGGTCCAATCTTGAACGTTCGTGCTAAGGGTTAACGTCGAACGTTCGGTGTTCCCTCATCAAACGTTTGGCCATAAGCTAAAAGTTGATTTTTTTTTTTTGTTGCTTTTTAAATAAAAAGGTTTTAAAACCATCGCAAGTAACCGTTACATTATGAAAGTGTTTAACAAAAATGTTTTTTTTTTTTTTTTTTTTTTTCTTTCGAATGGTTGTATTTCTTTTCGGGTGTTGAAATTTTGGAGCATCACAAATAAGGCCAGACTACCTAAGCCACAGAGTTCAGACATGTTAGCCTTAACTTTACATTCTAATCGTACTAACCCTAGTTGGTCATAATCATTGACCCTTCCTGGCTTTTCCTCCTAATTATAAAAAATATTTCTTTGTTAGAAAGAGGCTTAGGGCTTAATCTTGATTAAACCCCTTTTTCATGGGGTTTTACTCTGAAAATAAGCATTAATTTTACTTTAAATAAATATCAGCTCCATGCAAATACCTTTTATTTCTATTTAATGATTTGTAAAACCATTTGAAGTTAGAAAATAATTTATCTTCCTATGTTTACTTAAGAAGATTGTCAAAAATTTTAAAACTAATTTTCTGAGTTTTAAGTTGGGGAATTGCCTCCCAATTAATTAGTTGCATCTTCTCCTAACTAGTTTCTCAATTCTAAAGCTATATACAACTTAAATGGACTTAAAAAAAACATACCATGCTAGTTTTTGGCTTAATTATCCTAAAACACCTTTTGAGGCCCATAATCTAATTACAATGGATCAAACACACTTCTCTAACATGTCTAACAAATTTTCTGAAAGTAAATTCAAATCAGTATCTTTTCTTAGATTTTTTTTTTGGCGGAAATTTACATCATTTAAAACTGATCTTCCTTTAAATACATAGTTATAATTAATAATTAGTCCTAAAGTTTGTTTGGAGATATTCATATGAAATTTCCCGCATTGCAAGACTTTGCCATGGCCGAGCTCATGTTAAATCATGATAATCTGACAAAGTTTTGTCATTTGTGTCTCTAATGTTTGTCATGCATGTTATCAACTAAAAACACAACCATAGCAATTTCATACAATATCACATAATTGATATAATTATATAAACTTACATAAGCTTAATAAACTAAAACTAAAACATTAAACTTGCATAAATAGCTCAAGAAAATTGAAATACTCACACAAGAGATTGATGAGAAAACTTGTTGCTTGAATTCCCTTGGCCATGTGGTATGAAATCTTGGAGAGAAGTACGAAGTTTTCTTGAGAAAATAGGGGGTAGCCGAATAGGTGTTTGGAGAAAATACACTTTAACTCTATGAATTAGCATTATTTTTATACTTGAACCACTAAACTCGAACAAGTGACATTTAACTCTCTTAAACTATCATCCGATATGAAATAAGCCACTTTGTTAATAATTGGGGTCAAAATAGACCGAAAGCAGTCATGTGAACTGCACATGGCGATTTTTTCATTTAACTTCCAAAAATACCCTTGATTTATTTAATAAATAAATAAAAATCAAATAAACAAAAAATGAAATTATGTAAAAGAAATAGATAAAAAAAAAATTAAAAATATTACAAAAAAAAAAAACTTTTAAAAAAGAAATGGGTAGGGTGTGGTTCGACCACCCCTTTTGGATTTTGGTAGCGCTTTGTTTCCATTTTTTTTTTTTGAGAAAAATATAAAAAAGTCCTCCAAACTACTAACCGTTTTCGATTTAGCCTCCTAATGTTCTAAAAGTAATAAAGTAGCCCTCCAAACTACCAAACTATTGCATTTTGGCCACTCCATTAATCATAACCATTAGTTTGGACGGAAACTGCAAAACGACGTTGTTTTGTTATGGGTAAGTTATTACAATGCCCTTTTATGATTTTTTTTTTTTTTTTTTTGGGAAAAATATAAAAAAGCCCCCCAAACTATCAGTCGTTTTCATTTTAGCCCCCTAATGTTCAGAAAGTGATAAAGTAGCCCCCCAACAAAATGACGTCGTTTTGAATTTTCGTCAAAACTGACGGTTTTGACTAACAGAGTGACCAAAATGCAATAGTTTGGTAGTTTGGGGGGCGGCTTTATCACTTTTGGAACATTAGGGAGTTAAATCGAAAACAACTGGTAGTTTGGGGGGCTTTTTTATATTTTTTCCTTTTTTTTTTTTTCCCTTTTTTTTTTTTTAACTCAGTTCAAAACTTTACTTATTTATTTATTTTCATTTTGTTTTGGTTTTTAATTTTTAATAATTTTTAGGGATATTTTGGTAATAAATATTTAAAAGTAGTCATACGTAGCACGCATGATTGCTTTTCGGTCTATTTTGACACCAATTGATAGTTGATACCATAGTAACTTATTTGACATAGGATAGTAGTTTAAGGGGTCCAAATGTCATTTTGAAATTTTGATAGCATAAGTACAAAAGTGGTGGTAAATTAAGGGGTTAAAAGTATATTTTTACCTAAAATCTCGAAAGAAAGAAAAAAAGTGAGGGGACTTTAGGGTCGATCGAATACAGTTTGTTTAAGGTTAGAGTTTCTCTTTTCTAATTAAAAAAGGATTAGGGTTTTATTCCAAGTTTCATTAGGATTTCAGTTAGGGCTTAAAATTAAAGTTTGGACAAAAATACCCCTAGCAGTTAGGGTAGAATTTATTTCAAAATAATTTCTAACAATTAAACACATACAATTTACTTCTCGAAGTAGGACTTGGATAAAAATAAAACACTTAGAATTAAAATCCTGCAAAACCATGCAACATGCTGCTAGGGTTCCATTATATCTACGCTGAGAATTCCTTTTTTTTTTTTTTTTTTTTAAATAATAAAATTAATAATACTAGTAATGTCACATTAATGAGTTTGATGCATGTAAACTAGATTACCCTAATTTCTAGGGTTGGATGTTACAGGTACGCATCTTCTTTTCCAAGTCAAACCAGCTTTTATATGCTCTTAAAATGGGCCATAAGATTAAGGTGATAAGGAAGAGGTTAGATGCCATTAATGCAGACGCAATGAATTTCAACTTAAAGTTGCGCACTAAAGAGACACCAGTCATGAATAAGAAGAGGGATAACACTCATTCTTTTGTACAAGCTGAAGCAATTATTGGTCGAGAGGATGATAAGAAGGCAGTTATAAGCCATCTGATGGACTCTAGTGTCAAAGAGAATGTTTCAATCCTTCCAATTGTTGGCATCGGGGGATTAGGAAAGACTACACTAGCTCAACTCATATTCACTAGTAAGGAGATAGAAAAGCGTTTTGAGCTAAAAATGTGGGTTTGTGTCTCCGATAACTTTGATGTTAAAATCATTGTTGAAAAAATCTTAGAATCTGCAACAAATGAAAAAACAAAAAAGCTTGCAATGAATACTTTGGTTAAAGAACTTCGAAAAAATGTTGATGAAAAGAAATTCTTACTCGTTCTGGATGATGTGTGGAATGAGGATATTAACCAGTGGCTTAAGTTGAAAGAATTGTTGATGGGTGGTGCAAGAGGCAGTAAAATATTAGTAACTACACGCAGTGAAAAGGTTGCAAATATTACCCACACAATTAAACCACATTTATTAAGTGGTTTAAATGAGCCTGCATCATGGTTTTTATTTAAGCAGATTGCATTTGAGAAAGGACAAGAGCCGAAAAATTCAATCATCGTGGAAAGTGGGAGGGAGATTGTAAAAAAGTGTGCAGGTGTCCCTCTCGCTATAAGGACAATGGGAAGCTTATTGTACTCTAAAACTTCAGAAATAGAGTGGTTGACTTTTAAGAATAATGAACTCCCAAAAATAACTCAAAAAGAAAATGACATCTTACCGACGCTTAAGCTGAGTTATGATTATCTTCCATCACACTTGAAGTACTGCTTTGCTTTTTGTAGTTTGTTTCCAAAGGATTACAAGATTGATATATCAACACTTATTAAGCTTTGGATAGCACATGGGTTTGTTAAGTCATTTGATGATCAAAATCAATGCTTGGAAGATGTTGGTAATGAGTATTTTATGGATTTACTTTTGAGATCATTCTTTCAAGAAGCTAAGATGGATGAGTTTGGTAATGTAATTGAATGCAAAATGCATGACCTCATGCATGATCTTGCCATATCAGTGGCAGGATCGTGGATCACCACATTAGATGATAAGAAGAGAAACATTGATGAGAAAGCTCGTCATGTATCAGTTGCTTACGGTATAAATATTTCACGTGGAGTTCCAACTTTATTGTGTAAAGCAAATAGGATGCGAACATTTCTTTGCTTTGGATTGTCAGTCGAGGATAATATTGACTGTGATTCAACTTTTTCGAGTTCCAAGTTCTTACGCGTGTTGGATTTGCATCATGATTTTACAGTTTATTCTACTTTTGATAGTTTGCCAAATTTAAGCTCTATCGGGAAGTTGAAGCATTTAAGATATCTTGATCTATCTGGAAACAAAATTATGAAGAAGTTGCCTGATTCTATAACCGATTTGCAAAATTTGCAAACACTAAGACTCTCCAATTGTTGGTCACTAAAAGAATTGCCAAGAGACATTAAAAAATTAGTCAACCTTATGCATCTTGAGATAGATGGATGTGGCTTAACTTATATGCCACTTGGATTGGGGCAACTGACTAATCTTCAAACATTATCCACATTTTATGTCCACTCGGATTCTCATTCCAGACATAGTGGTAGCAGTGGTTTACAAGAACTAAAGGGATTAAATAAGCTAAGAGGAAAGCTAGAGATTGTAAATCTGGGACATGAGAAAGGTGTTGCGTCAGAATGTAAGGCTGCAAGTCTAAATGACAAACAACATCTTCATACTTTGAATATACGGTGGAATATACGGTGGAGTACTAAAGGAGATGTCGATAATTCGGATGTTGTTGAGGATGAAGCGTCATTGAATGGCTTCCAACCACACCCAAATTTGAAAATTCTTTTCTTAGAATACTATCGGGGTTCAAAGCTTCCGAGTTGGATTTCGTTAATCACAAATCTTGTTAGATTTCGATTAGAGTCTTGTCGGAAAATCCAATATCTACCACAATTGAGTCAACTGCCTTTCCTCAAGGAGCTTTTTCTTTTAAAGTTGGAGGCTATTGAGTACATATCAGACGACGGTGATAGAAATGAGTTATTTTCTTCTTCAACGACGCCAACACCATTTTTTCCATCCCTCAAGTATATCGCGCTCTCTTATTGCCCTACTCTGAAAGGGTGGTGGAGGAGGAGAGATTCTTCTGTGGAGGTAAATAGTGATAGTGATAATTCCGTTGAAATAACGGAGCATTGTTTACTCCCTTCCTTTCCTCGTCTTTCAAAATTAAACATCCGCAAGTGCCCTATGTTGACTTCCATGCCAATGTTTCCACATCTTGAAGAAGAGTTGGTCCTTGACAATATTGCTAGCTCAAAGCCACTGCAACAGACAATGATGATGAATATGGCAGCACTTCAAAGCCCAACGTCAACGTCAACGTCAACGTCAACGTCAACAGCAACAGATTCCTCTTCATTCACTCCTCTCTCAAAATTGAAGAATATAAAATTGGGTTCCATTACCGATCTAGAAACTTTGCCACTGCAAAATCTCACTTCTCTTGAGTCTTTGAAGATATGGAGTTGCCATATATTAAAGCCTCTCTCCCTAGGTATACAACATCTCACTGCCCTTCAATTCCTAGATATTGCGGATTGTCCAGATCTTGAGCTAGCCAATGATGAGGATGGGATGCAATGGCAAGGCCTTACGAGCCTCTTCTCCCTTTCCTTCTCATACCTTCCAAATTTGGTGTCCCTTCCCTCGGGGCTTCAATGTGCTACCACTCTACAAAAGCTTCAGATTATATCTTGTGAAAGTTTGACGGCTATACCAGAGTGGATCCACAACTGCAAATCACTTCAAGTGCTTCAAATTGGTGGATGCTCCAGATTGGCATCACTACCCGAAGGAATGCGTAGGCTAACGTCTTTGCAGAATCTAACAATTAGGGATTGTCCCATCCTATTGCAAAGATGCAAGAGAGACACAGGTGAGGATTGGGACAAGATTGCTCACATTCCAGAGTTAGACTTACAGTATCCGCCAATCACCATAAAAACTGAAAGGTCCACCTTCGACAGCTTCCACACCTTCAGGTATATTACTCATCATTCTATTGAATCCTTCATAGAAATTAAAGTGCACACCTTCTACACCTTCGTTTTCTTCATTTTTCTCTCTCAGTATTTCTTGGTCGTTAAATTTCAGAGGCAGTAGCCACAACGATGCACAAACGAAAACAGGGGATTCTACGCTTATTTATATGTGATTCTTCACATTTTAGGAGAAATAGTTGGTAAATTACTATTTTTTATTTCATTTCTTCATTTCTAAGGATACATAGTTTTGTGGAAACAGAGTTGATGAGGTGATGAATTCTTGGTGCTTTATTTCTCATTGTTTTAACAGAGTGAAAACTGGCTCTTGGTGAACTCGAGCAAATACTTTGCGGAAGATCCAATCTGTAAACAACACTCCGAGAACTACCTTGTTGCACTGGTATTCATTTTGGTTCAATTATATGTTACATATAAGCTCATCGCTTTATCTACAAATAATCAAAAATATCAATGCCTATTTTTGGTTAATTAGCTCAGCCCTTTAGAGTTTAGATTTGCACCATTTTGGGGATGCATTTTAGTTTATGCTCCGATTTTGTGGATGCATTTTTAGTTTATATCTCTTACCATTAATTCAATTAATTCAAGGGCTTCCAATTTCCAGGTGGTTTATTGTTGGAGCTCCTAACAGCACAATCTGTTTTTCATCTACAGATATAGGTAGGTGATTTTCACTTTGGTAGATGTCTTATTTGGAGGGTTTATTTTCAGTATTGCATTCTATTTAGATTCTAGTTGTCTATTCAGATTGAGGTGCTTGTGTTCTTAGAACAATTTTTATTTGCATTATCATAGAAAAAGTCCATTTTCTGTTAAAATACAAAATACTAGTGACTTTATAGGTTTCGTTCCTCACAGCTTTTGGTACCTATACGAGGGAGATGAGGTGAACATGACTCTGGGTCTCTGGCTAAGTTTGAGGCTAAAATACTCCACGAGAAGATTTCAGAGAAGGCTTACAATCAGGAGTTGGGCTACAAGGAGCAAAGCGCAGATCAATACTGCTCTGAACCATATAAAAATGAATTCTGAAATGACATCAACAAGGTATGCAATTGACTTTCAGACAGATATCATTGTGCTGTTAATTGAGTTATTGCATGGCACTTTGGCTTGGAATGGTTTGGGTTTCTCATGGGGATTCAGGGGCTTCTTGAATCAAAACAGAGTAATTGCATTTTCTTGAAACAAGCTGAGGAGTACTTAAGTGACCTTAATTATATTTCGTTGTTGTTAAATTTCTGTTTTAAAAGTGGAGCAACCAGTTGAACCATAGAAGAAACAGCAAGTAAATTACATTTTTTATTATTTTTTTATTTTTTATTTTTAATTTTGTTTCTTCATTTCTAATAACATACAGTTTTGCATACACAGGGTTGTTGATATGATGTACCTGGATGCTTCAGAAAAAAAACTGGCAATTAGTGAAATCGGATTAAATATTGTGGCGAGGGTCAATTCTGGTAACTAAATGGTAAGAACTAACTGAATAGAAAAAAAAAAAAAAAAAAAGAAAAAAAAAGAAAGAAAGAAAGAAAAGAATAGAAAAAATGGTAAGAACTAACTTGTTGCATAGGTATTCATTTGGTTCAATACTTTGTTACACATAAGCTTCCAACATGTCATTTTTTGTCTTCAAATAATCAATTATAAGATATGGCAGTTGAATGATTCCACTGTAAATATCAATCCTGATGTTGTTTAATTAGCTTAGTTTGAAATAAAAACACAACTAGATATTATAGAGTTTAGAGGTTAGTTGTGCACGATTTTAGGGATGAATTTCACTTTATGCTGCAATTTGACTGGACTTTTCATCATTAATTCAAATAGTCATTTCAATTAAATGAAAATTGTGCCTAAATATTTATTCTCACTTTTATATCAGTTATTACAGGGTAGTCTGCCTTGGTTTAAGACCATAAGTTGATGTTCAAGAGCTTCTTATTTTTGTCTTGTTAGAAGCTTTTACGGCAAAATCTATCATACATCTTCAGGTATAAGCAATTGGTTTTCACTTTAACAGATAATCCATTATAACGTTAGAGATCCATTGACTATTATTACTAGCAATATATATGGACAGCGTATTAGTGAAAGCCTTTCGTTGGTGAAGCTATTCTTTCTATATATATTAGCAACACCAGTTGATGCCTTTGCTGCTCTATATATTTTAATAATATGAAATTTGTGGTTTCTCGTGCCTGTGCCAAAAGGATGAAGAGGGGGTAGAGTAGTGCAGGATTCTGACGATGAAGCATAGGAAAAACAGAGGGGGCTAATATATGTCTTATACAGGGAATTCAAAATAGTTGTTTACAATGCACTTCGTGTTTGTAATTGACAATGTACTTAATGGATAATACTTGATGAGAATGGGAAAGAGTAATATGAAAGGAGTAGGAAAAAAAATTCTATTTATATCTGAATCCCCATTTGTTATGGATGTCAAAAAGTTGTTGCAATATGCTAGAAATATCATTTATTTTGTTTTATTTCATCGTTTCTGATAGCTTTTTTGTAAGAACTTAAGGACTGCTACCTAACTTTAAGGATAGCTTTAATTTCAAGAACCCAGCTACCTAACATTGAAATATTGCAAATGAATATGTCGTTAATTTATCTCATTATACTTGTTTTGCTTGTAAAACAAATTGTCAATTATTTTCATCTTTATGTTTTTCCAACTGTAACCATTTTAATCATAAAGAATTACTAGACATGTGAATTAATCATTTCAACAAATTTGTGAAGTTCTTATTTTCTTTTTATGAAGTCCAAACATGGAATAGAATAAGTTGGTGATAAAGGCCTTGAGTTGATGGATTAAGAAGATGAGTGGTTGATATAGCTTACTACAAAGAATAAGCAATTGGTAATTTAATGAATCATATTAGACTTATTAGCTGTTTTTGCAGAGAAATATGTGATTACTCAATTGAGATGGCTTTTAAGGACTAAGAATTTTAAAGGTAGCATTTGGTAAGTGCTTCAACTATATAAGCATGATATTACTTTCATCTTTGAAGTGATCTTACTTTTTAAGGAAGCTTAGCACACCACAAAGTTGTAATCTAGCCATGGACACTTAGATATATGACATCTATGAAAAATCATAAAAATCCAGAATTTTGTTGTCTGAAGCATAGGCTTCTTGTTGACTTGTCAGAAAGCTCTTAAACTGATTCTAAAATTAAAATTCAAACAATAGTAGCTTTCCGAGGGGGGAGGGGAAGACCAAATGGCCATATTACTAATTATATCATCTACCACTCATCGTGTAATACTACTCTTTAAGGCTGAAAACACTATAGGTGTTGTTTTGGACATTTTAACTACATAATTAAGCATGTAATTCATTAAATTAAACATATAATAGTTGGAGACTGAAAATGTGTTTGTCCTAATTGACGCCAGGTAATTTACTTTCCAAATAAGATGACAAGAGTCAGCTGTATCATATGTTGGAACTGTGCAATGGCCACCTTTACAATTTCAAAGGGACTTCCATTTTTGTCATAGTGGAAGATTAAGGTAATTGGATGTTTATTAAAGAACTGTATTTTTTGGTTTCTTTCTAGGTTACCACCTCTAAAAAACATGTAAATTCTTTCAAGAATGCTGTATATGTTCTGTTGATGCAAACACGTGCTTGAAACTCCTATACTAATGGAGGTAAAGAATATAGGGACGAAGGTTTGCTAGGAGGGTGAAGGAAACGAAGCACAACAAGATTCATCACAAATCTAGCTTTAATATGTACGAATAAGAATAAACTCAAGTCTAAATATATATATTTTTTTTGATAAGTAATGAATAAACTTAAGTCTAAATATTCTAGTAATTACATTATGATATCTGTTTTCTTTCTTCAAATTCTTATAGGATTATGTGCCCAGTGCCCACTGTGTTCGACAAATTTAGTGCTAATGTCGTGGTTGGTTGATGGTAGCACAGCTAACCTTGGAATATGGGTCACTGCTGGTAAGCAATTGCTTCATAGGTGAAATCAGTTTGCTGCTATAATTCTGTCTGAGAGAGCTTGTACTTAGACATTTATATTTTAGACTCAAAAATTGGTAAAAATTAGGCATCGACAACTTGAATTAGATATATATTTTTTGTTGGTGTTTGTTTTTTCAACTGCACAGACACACCCTTTACATATTTAGTTTTCATAGAGAAAAAATTTATGTAATTCCCTATGTAGTATGTACTTAACGAAGTTAGTGAATACAGGACAGGAGGATTATAACAGGCTGAGGCCTTTGAGTTACAGAGGTGCAGATGTTTTCTTATTGCCTTCTCTCTCATCAGCAAACCCTGCTAGGAAAATATCTCCAACAAGGTTTTTCATCAAAACTCAATAACAATTGTTCTTAATTTCTTTGGTTAAATTATGGGTAATTTTTCATTATGAGTCTGACACATCTATTTCTTGGCTTCTAGTGAATCCCCTCAACTGTGCCAATAGTGAATCCCTCCAGATTGGCATCACTCCCCGAAGGAATGTGTAGGCTAACGTCTTTGCAGAGGGTAACAATTGTGTATTGTCCTATCTTATTGCAAAGACACAAGAGACACACAGGTGAGGATTGGCCCAAGATCGCTCACATTCCAGAGTTAGGCTTACGGTGTCCGACTCAGCAAGAAGAAAATTTAATCACCCATGCAGGTTCGACTGATTCAGGTATATTACTCATCATTTTATTTGAATCCTTCATAGAAATTAAAGTGCCTACCTTCTACACCTTCATTTTCTTCATTTCTCTCTCTCTGTATTTCTTGGTCGTTAAATTTCACTGGATATATCAGAGTTTAGATTTGCACGATTTTAGGGATGCATTTTTAGTTTATGCTCCAATTTCACTGGATATCTCTTACCATTAATTCAAAGGAAAATTACACTTTACCTCTCTCCCCTCCCCCCCAAAAGTTTGGAGCCATTTTCAATTCGACTTCTAAAGTTTCAATTTTTGCAATCCACCTCCCCAAAGTTTCAATTTTCTCAATTCGGCCATTCCGTCAGTCAAAGCCGCTTTGATTGACGGAACAGTGATCATGTGCGACACTTCTGACCTTTTTCTACTGAAAATGCCTCCCATCAAGTGCAAAACACGCACGCACGTCCAAACCCATCCGACCCACGCCCAACCCAACCCATACTAACCTTCATTTACTTTTTCCCAACACTTAAACAACAATTACCAGTTCAACAAGCTAGTTCACGAGAGAAAGCGAGGCGACAGAGGAGAACCCACTTCCACTACAACCACTCAACAACCACCCAAAAATTTGAACTTTTCTGCAATTGTTTTTGACGAGGTAAGTTTTTGCCCTTTTGAATTTGTATATTCACACCAAACTTAGTATAAAACTATGGTTTTTGGTAATTTGGGGGTTTTTGTGAGGGGGATTTTTCTTGATTATCCTTTAGTTTGTGCTGTTGATTTATTGTTAACAGAAGGGGTTTTTTCATTGTACTCTCATTGCTTCTGACTTCTATATGTTGATCATCTTGGTTTAAAACAATAGGTTGACGTAGATGCTTATGGCATACAACAAATTCAAGGGCTTCCCATTTTCCAGGTGGTTTATTTTTGGCTTTGTTGGAGCTCCTAAAACCACAATCTGTTTTTCATCTACAAAGATATAGGCGGGTGATTTTCACTTTGGTAGATGTCGCATTTGGAGGGTTGCTTTTCAGTTTTGCGTTCTATTTAGTTTCTATTTGCCTATTCAGATTGAAGTGTTTGTGTTCTTAGAACAATTTTTATTTGCATTATCATTTTTGAGCTATTGGTTCTTGTATTCATTTGATTTTCTGAATTTTAGAGGGAAATGCATATAAAAGCATAATGGGATACGAGAATTATGGGGGATTTGTGCAATATGTACATCAATTATTATTCAATTCCTACATAGTCAATAAAATGCCAATGTTACATACAATAAAGTGTCACGGGATACCCCTTAGTTGACTAGTGGCTTTTTAAACAGCCTATTGTTAATTAGTCAACAAATTAAGCGGGACTAAATGTCATGAATTTACTTTTCATTAGAACTTTGTATTTTGATGGTTAAGTTATTCAAATAGGACACCGCCTTAATTAAATTTTAGCCCTTCTTCACCTGCACCTTATTTATTATTCTCTCTCAATATTTCCTGGTTGTTAAATTTCAGTTTTAAAAGCAGAGGAACCAGTTGAAGCATAGAAGAAACATTGGATGGAGATTCCAAGCTTATTCAAAATCCAGGGCACTGCAATTTGGTAACCGAGCTTTTCCTTACAAGCTAATGTGGAAGTTGTTTGCTGATTAGCTATAGACTATAGTCCTACGATGTTGTAGTTATTGCAGTTTTGAAGAGAGATTTGCATTATTTTTTTAGGATAAAATGATAAACAAAAAATAGTAAGTGGTGTTTGGTAGGGAAGTTTGGATAAAAACTATAGCTTGCAGATTTAGTTTAGATGCGTATCATATCAGAGATGTTATTCAGTTTTCACTTTATGCTCTACTTGATGCAAAGTAAATTTATATTATGCAGCAAGTTGCAAACAATTGTGTAAGTATCTGAGTCCTTACGTTATTAAATTTATATTAATAAATTGGGTTAAGCAGAATAGCTTCATTTGTATTGGATGTCAAAAATCTGTAGCAATATGCTAGAAATATCCTTTATTTTGCTTTATTTCATCCTTTATGATAGCTTTTTGTGTTAGCACGTAAAGAATGCTACCTAACTTCAAGGAAATCTTTAATTTCAGGAACCTAGCTAGTTCTTGGCTATGATTCCTTGTGAAGCATAGGTTCACGTTGAAATATTGTGAATCAATCTTTTGTTAATTTATCTCATTATACTTTGTTTTGCTTGCAAAACAAACTGTCAATTAATCATCTTTATGCTTTTCCAACTGTAACCATTTTAATCATAAAGAATTACTAGACATGTGAATTGATCATTCCAGCAAGTTTGTGAAGTTCTTATTTTCTTTAGCTTTCCTTTTTGTGAAGTCTAAACGTGGAAGAGAATGAGTTGGTTATAAAGGCCTTTAGTTCATGTATTAAGAACATGAGTGGTTGATATTAGACTGATTAATTGGCTGTTTTTGCAGGAAAATATGTGATTACTCGATTGATTTCTTGTAGCATTTTTGTCAGAGTAGAGAATTAAGGTAATTGGATGTTTATAAGAAACTGTCTTTTTGTTTCTTTCTAGATTACCTCCTCAACAATTCTATTTTGATATATGTTTTACTTCAAATTCTTATAGGATTATGTGCCCACTGTGTTCAACAACTTTAGTGCTAATGAACATGGTTGATGCTTTATGGGACACTGCTGGTAGGTAATTGCTTCATGGGTGTCATCAGATTGCTGCTATAATTCTGTCTGTAGTTCTACTATTTAGAATACTCTTATACTTCTCCAATCTTTTTTCTTTAAAAAAAAAAAAAAAAAACCCTGTGAGTCCTACATATTCAATATCTGATTTTCAAGCAAGGAGAATGGGAGAATGATGGGAGTATACAAAATGGCATTTCTCTTCTGCATGAGAGAGTTTATCACACTTTGAAATTTAATTATAGACCGATAAATGGGTAAAAATTAGGCATTATCAACTTGAATTAGAAATTTGTTTTTGTTGGTGTTTTTTTTTTAAACCACACACCCATTACATGTTTAGTTTTCATAGTGAATAAAATTATGTAATTCCCTATATACTTAACGAAGTTGGTGAATACAGGACAGGAGGATTATAACCAGAAGTTTTCTTGTTGGCCTTCTCTCTCATCAGCAAAGCCAGCTATGAAAATATCTCCAACAAGGTTTTTCATCAAAACCCAATCACATTTGTTCTTAATTTGTTTGGTTAATTTATGGGTGATTCTCTAGTATCAGCCTGACACATCTATTTCTTGGCTTTCAGACTGGAAGTTCCAGTGAATCCCCCCAACTGTGCCAATAGTGCTAGTAGGAACCAAACTTGGTATGGATTAATTTGACTACTTGATACATATCAATCTTGATATTTAACCAATACAAGCCAATTTAAATTTAACCAAGTTTGGATATGATTTGCTGCAGATTTACAGGAAGACGAGTGGTATTTGATTGGTCATCCTGGCGCTACATCAGTGATCTTGCAGTTGGCTGTTGTATGGAAATGAGGACTCACAGTAGTTGCCTGTCCAGATTTTAGTCATTTCAAATTCATTCAGACCTGAATTTTCAGTTTGATTTTTTTATTTTGATCATTTTCTAAGTTTTTGGGTATCTTCTTAACTTTGACTCGTTCATAATTCTTGTTTGCTTTACACTTTTGGTATATCCATTATCATGAGGTGAGCTGAAAAGGATTCTATACTTGAAATACATTTTGTGTAATTCAAATTTCACAATGAGCAAATTTTCTTGAAAGTTTTATTTTCGTCTCTGCAAATTTTGTAGATCTTTGCAATTTGCTGTTTGTTGTTTGCTACGAGTGAACACCTATAAATTCAAGTATTCTAACGTTCTCTATAGATTGTAAACGCATGCCATGAACCGTAAAACTATCAGATTTGAATTTAATTAATTAAAGTAAAAGACGAATTACATACCATTCACCTTAGAATTGCCACTTCTTGAGCAAACGAAACGCATCCTCTAAAGCATCATTCAAATGCTCGGATCTAATAAATTTATCTATCTCTAAAAATGAGAAGAAGGAAGAATAGCTATTTCTCCGGGGATATACATGTTTCAGAGACGAAAAAAAAAAAAAAAATTCCCATGTTCTTTAACTCTCCTCTCTGCTTTTCTATCCACACCTTCGACCTCCAGAACTTGTACAGTAGAATCCCCTGCCTCCCGCGCAATCTCATTGATGGTTTTATATAGTAGTTTGATTTATTTGTATCATAGGACAACCCGTTAACTCTAATGGTGAAGTGATAGATAGACTTATTTTAAATAACTGTATTATGGAAAAGTGAAAACCCAATAACTAAATTCAAATTAAATGAAAACTTAGAAGTTAAATATGATTATTTTTCAAAATTTTACAATGAATATACCTCAAAATTTATATAGCAAAGATTTTGTTTTTTTGTTTTTGTTTTTTGTTTTTTTTTTTTTTTTTTTCTAATTGCATAAAAAAAGGGTTAGAGGGTGAAAAAACGCTTAACGACTGCAAAACCCCAATTTATGCGGAATTAACAAATATTAATCAATATGCAAACAATTCAAGCATAAAAAATATGTAAAGCAATAAAGCAATCATACACAAATATTTTGATGACGAAGATAAAACCTTTTAGAAAACGATCTAAAAGTAAAACCTTTTTGGGGCAGCAAAATTCAGGAAATCACTATCAAAAGGTTATCCAGGGATTACAGACACTAAGAACATTTACAACTCTTTGCAAGACTTTGGCTCTATAAGATCGATAAGCTTACAACTCGTCTTTTTACTCACAATCTTCTTCAACGTGATTCTCCTTTACCAAACCCTTCCGATAGACTTCAATTAAGCACAATGAAACTAACAATAATCCTCTAAGAGGAATAATTAGGCTCACAAATATTTTCTTTCTTAGCACAGCCTCTCATGAAACCTGGGGTAGAATTTCGTACATCTCTCTCTATAAAGATGTATATATACCCCTGACAAAACCCTAGACCTGACACTTAAAATCACGTTTTTGGGTGTAAAACTTACGGGGTGTTCGGACAGGTTAATGGGCTGTTCGGACAGGGCATTGAGGAGCAGAAACTGAGTTTCTGGAACTACTGTTTGGATAGGGTCTGTAGAGAGTGAAAATCGCATTTTGAAACTTATGTCGGGCCTTGATCAATAGCTCCGATCGATGAGTGTTTGTGGTCCAATTGAGCTGAAACTTTGCAGGCATGTTCATGCCATGTGAATCCTCATTGTGAACGGTGGAGATTGGATTCTGAGCATTCTATACCAATGTTGGAGCTCGTGGACAGCAGCCTCTGTATTTTGGAACCAAATTAAGCCAACAAGATACTAACAAACTCTCCCTTTGGCAATTCGGTGACAAAACCAATTAGCTGATACATTCCATCATCTCCCCCTTTTTGTTACAGAATGACAAAAGGTCTTCGTATTTCCTGAAACACTCACAAAATACATCAAGGCATATGTGGAACATGAATATAAAAATAAAACTCATGATCACAGATAACAGAACATGCATGAAGTAATGCAAGATCATGAAGAAATATCAGCAAAAACTCTCCCTCAATGTGTGACTCAATATCAACAAGGGAAAAAATATTTCAAACAGGAGTATTCATAAGAAGAGTATATCCAATAAATGATCAAAAATTGCAGATTAGGAGAAACTCTTGTTGAATGTGCCAAAAAAAAAAAAAAATCCAAAGCATGCAAGAGTATCAAAAGATGAATAAACAAAATCATTGTTGTAACTCATGTCATGACATTATGTACCATCACTATTTATGCTATATGTATTGTGTGTGATAAGCCACAGTCAAGAGTCAAGCAATGGATAAACATATATTGACAAAGAAGGTACATTAAAACTTTTAAACCATATGAAAGAAATTCATATCTTGTTAGGTTAAGGTTAAAAGTCAAACCTTACTAGGGCCTAGTCACCCTCATCCAATATTCTCCCCCTTAGTCTTATCACAAGGTTCAAAACTATATCTGGAATTTTAATTATGGATGAGCTAAGCACAAAAAATTGACACAGTGAAAATTCTATTTTTTTTTTTAATATTTTGGCATTTTGCACATTTCACTTTAGATTTTCTCTTTGAGAACGTGTCTTTCATAAAAATTAAAGTACAAGACATAAGGGTTTGAACTAGAATTTATAGGTTCTAGGTTCAACCAGCATTTGCTCAATTTTAACCTACAAAAAAATTCATCCTATGCATATGATTTGTCCAACACAACAAATTTGCTATTGATTGACATTCCTTCTTAAAGCTTAAGTGCATAGAGTTAGCATAAATCAAATGTACCACAATAACACTTACTTGAATGGATCAATGACAGTTCATTATAAAGATAATCAACTCAAGTATGATAGGTGTATTCCATAGGTACATAAATTAAGAGGATTTCCAATTAAGCAATTAAAACATATATCCATCTTAAAATTTCAAACATCTTTGCAACACCAATTCCTTTCTAAAAAATTTATTAACACAAATAAACCACAAAGAAGGGTAGCAAAGAAAAACAACATGTTTGAATTGAGATTACAACAGGTAATACATGAATATTCTTTAGCATTAAACTTTCATCACATCTTATAAGTTCCACTACAAAATAATGATTTGGTTTAATAAATACTTTTAAGTCTTCACAAGACATTACACATTCATAAACACTTGATTAGCAAATATACAAAAATCTTGGTAGTCCGCACTCAACATCTCATCTATAAGCCTTTCAAAGAGTAGAATGTATGAATTTCTTGAAAAGTCCTTTATGAATATGCCTCATAACAAAAATGTCAAAACAAACATGTCTACACTCTTCACACAAAAAGTGTAACAAAAAAGAAAAAGAAAAAGAAATTGCAATGTATAAACTAGAAAGCAAAAACAAAAAACTGCAAAGCAAAGAAAAACAACATGCTCTAGGATTCAAAAATAAACAAAACAACCAATTTTAGGCATGTTATTGACTCACCTAAATTAAGGTGAGATCACTATCACTCCCCCTCAATGGGTGAAGGGTATCATCCTTCCTAACCCACTCTTGTACAATCTTAGGATCAGATTTATGACACATATGGGGTCTCAATTTAAAACAATTTGGTCAAATATGACCAACTTTGCCACAATGATGAGAGGTGGGAACAAACCTTTGAGAATGTTGTCTTTTATGAGTAGGGGTATATTTAGACTTTGATTTAGGTAAACACGACTCTATATTACATTTTTCTTTCTTAGGGGCAGTCGGGTTTTTCCAAAGTCTTTGGGATTTAAATTGAAAACAGTTTGATCTGACGTGACCAATAATCCCACAATGGTGGCATGTAGGAACAAACTTAACTAGAGTTTGTTTCTGAGAAGAAGTCTTGGATTTTGGCTTCATACAATTATTCAAACACGAAGTTTTGCCCTTATCCAAACTGACTATATTAGCCTTGACTTCTTTAACATTCACAGGCTTGACAAACAAGGTCTTTCTTTCAAATTTAGAAGCATGTGAAGTAGAGCTACCAACATTATCAACAATCATACTATGCTTGTTATCAACACAGAAAAAGCTATTCTGATTATCACTAGAGGATTTTTGTGAGAGTCCTTTAAAAACTTTCAAATCATTCTTAAGTGATATATTCTTTTCAACTAGCATAGACATCTTAGAATTTAAAGAATCAATCAAGGGATGTGATTCAAACAATTTGAATATCAAGGATTCTTTTTCCCGTTCTACAGTTTTAAAATTTTTACAAATCTTTTTGTATTTGTAAGACAGTTGACTATTCTCATCAAATATAATCTTGTACACATTGTTAAGATCATCAAAACTAAAAAAGTCAGACTGAGATGTATTCATAGTTAAAAGGAGTCAAGGATCTCACTCAGGAATTTAAGCCAAACAAAGTGAACCCGCTCTGATACCAATTGAAAAATGCTTAACGACTCAAAAACCCCAATTTATGCGGAATTAATAGATATTAATCAATATGCAAACAATTCAAGCACCAAAAATATGTAAAGCAATACAGCAATCAAACACAAATATTTTGGTGATGAAAAGGAAACCTTTTAGAAAACGATCTAAAAGTAAAACCTCTCCGGGGTAGCCAAACCCAGGAAATCACTATCAAAAGATTATCCAGAAATTACAGACACTAGGAACACTTACAACCCTTTGCAAGACCTTGGCTTTGTAAGATCGACAAGCCTACAACTCGCCTCCTTACTCACAATCTTCTTCAACGTGATTCTCCTTTACCGAACCCTTCCGATAGACTTTTCAATTAAGCACCATGAAACTAACAATAATCCTTTAAGAGGAAGAATTAGGCTCACAAAGATTTTCTCTCTAAGCACATCCTCTCAAAAAATTTGGGGTAGAATTTCGTACATCTCTCTCTATAAAGATGTATATATACCCCCGACAAAACCCTAGACCTAGCACACTTAAAATCACATTTTTGGGCATAAAACTTACGGGGTGTCCGGATAGGTTAATGGGCTGTCCGGACAGGGCCTTGCGGAGCAGAAACTGAGTTTATTGAACTGCTGTCCCAACAGGGGGAAGGCATGTCCAAACAGGGCCTGTAGAGAGTGAAAATCGCATTCTAAAACTTCTGTCGGGCCTTGATCAATAGCTCCGATCGATGGCGTTTGTGGTCTGATTGTGCTGAAACTTTGCAGGCATGTTCATGACACATGAATCCTCATTGTGAATGGTGGAGATTGGATTCTAAGCATTCTATACTAGTGTTTGAGCCCGTGGACAACAACCTCTGTATTTTGGAACCGAATTAAGCCAACAAGATACTAACAGAGGAAATGGAGCAAAGATTATTAGTCTTAGATTGTTATTCATAAGAGAAAGAAAATACACCCCTTAGCTATCAGTGTTGGCATCTTGTTTTATCAGTGTTGTTATTTCTTGTAAGTGATAATATGATTCATCTCATTTTGAGTCAAGTCTTTATTAGTGCTTGTTATACGTGTTGTCTAACATATGCAGTGTCCCTTGTGGAACAATTTTCATTCTTTATATTTATAGGCAGTCTTGCAATTTTCATTTGAATTGCAATTTGCAAAGCAGAATTTGAGGCGACTAGTAAAATGAGCTAGCAGTAAGAGAAATCGTAGTTGGCATTTAAAATGCTTGACATACTTCAAGCATTAGCTTTAAAGCAATGCTTGGGTATTTGCACTTGTGTGTGTTATAATGGGCGCTAACTAGTAGTGCTTTTGTGGCACGTTGATGACGCATTTGGCACGAAGCATCAGAGCTCGAAGCCTCGAAGTGATATGACCATATGACCATTCAATTTAGGACGATAATTATTTAATCTAACAGTCTCGAAATTATGTGACTGTTGGTGAACAAACGTGAATACTTGCTATTTTAACACTATTAAAAGACAATTTTCAATTCTTTTGTTTCATTTCAAACACCTTCTATGCTTAAAATTTGAGTCTCTGTCTCTTGCTAAAATAAAAAATCTGAATGTTTGGGTTTAGCTTTGTTTGTGCAAAACGCAACTAAACTACAAAAGATTTATGGACTCTATTGTATCTTGAAGAAATATTTGCAGTAACCCTTTGCATATCAATTATGGTGGGGGCAAATAATTTCTTAAAGAAACCGACATTGTAACTCACTTTAGGAGTAATTTTTATTTCTTGCTTTCTATTATTTTTATAACAACTTAATTAGGTGGCTTTTAAAGTTATTGGATTAAAGATTCATTCTAAATTCAATGGTAGTTTTTAAAGCTAGAAAGTGTGAAAATGAATGTGAAATAAGTGAGAGTGTATGTATTCACAACAATCTCCATGATAAGCGCCAAATGTTGCATATTCAAGCCCCTTTATTTGCATATGTTAATTCCTTAGCGTTGTTATTTCTTTGATTTTGTTTTGTTTTTGTGTTTTCAGGTTATAAATAAAGATGCAATTAATTCCATTGATTTTGGGCTTAAAAGCACACTTTGAGATGATTAAGCTTAGCCAATCATAATAGAGGACCTATATGTTGTGGTTAAGTTCAATCAAATAAAGAAAATGATTAATTCGGAATTTCTCAAATTGGAGTCAAAATTGGATTGGATTCAAATTTGGATTCTGCATAAGTCTCGGTATTTTGGCCATAACTTTCAGCTAAAATATCCGATTGAGGTGATTCAAGCGGAATTGGAAAGCTAACTCAAGTTTCTACAAATCATTGTGAAATATCATTTTCCTAATTCGGAGCTCCGTAATGCCAAAATCGCTCCGCAAGATAGGAATGCAATTCTGGGCGAATCCAATTCCGATTTGAACTTAGGTTTTCTTTATCCTAATTGGACTTGGACTTAAATCTCCGAAATGTCTAGGATTACTAGGGCTTCTATGACTCTCTTAAGCCCTATAAATAGGCCTCTAAGCATGGAGAAAAAGGACACACCGCTTCCTAGAACTAGAAATCTGAAAATTGTCTTTGGAGCTTAGAAGATCATGAGTGGCTAAACCCCTTCGTGGGGTGTTGATGTAACTCTATCCAAGCATAATGGTTTGATTGTATTTAATTTCTAGATTTTCAATTTATGCATGTTGATTGTATAACTGTGAGAATTGCTACCCTTTGATTCTGTTGTTAATTATTAAATGCAATTGTTCTTAAATTCCAAAATCAATATTTGTGAAATTCTTTTTTTGTCTTAGAAAGTATTTTACTTTTATTGAAATCAAATCATTTTTGTTTTCTGTGATTATGAGGGTGATGGTTATACAATGGGTTTAATTGACATATGATCAATAGGATTTGATAGACCATGCCTAGGGAAGATGGATTATCATACACCATAGTTTAGTGTAATTTAGGTAAACAGTCCGTGCCAACCGAAGATGGGTTACACTTATTCATTGATTGTATGTATCCTGTTAAAGAATTTGATAATTTATACCTAGGGAAGACGGGTTGTACCGCATCTTAGTGGTTAGGTGGACGATCCGTGCCAACCAAAGATAGATTATGCTTATTCTTTAATAAGGTAATTTCTTATTTATTTATAACATGTATAGAATGAATTTATGGGATTAATAATGATTAGCCATTGTTATGCGGATAGAGGTGAAGTCAATACCCTACACTCTCTCTCTTATTTTAAATCTCTTTTATTTTCATGCACTTTACTTTAAAAAAAAAAATCAAATCAATTCTCTTTTTAATTAAGTTAATTTTAATCTTTCGAATTTTGATAATAAAACTCTTACAGTCCTTGAGGTTCGACACCCTCTCTATAGCCGTATTCTACAAAGATTCGTCCTATTGTAAGTGGTTATTTTTATAATTGATATTTTTCGTCACAAAAATACCACATCAATTTTTGGCGCCATTGCCGGGGATTGCTTAACGGTTTTATTGTCAAATTTTAAGGATTAATTTTAGCTTAATAATCTATTTTCCTGTTTTCCGTTGCTAACTTTAATTTTGTTTTTGTTTTTGTGTTTTATTTTTATTTTTATTTATTTATTTTTTAGAATTTTCAAACAAGTCCGTAGCTGCCCATCTTTGTGACTGCGATTGAGCGCAGCCCGCGTGCGATCGAGCCCACGTACGCACTCCACTTTCTGCTCTCGATCCTTCCACGCCTACGCTCGCACCCATCGACGGCAGTACGCTTGAGCGTACCCTACCGTGTGATCGAGCGCATTAGTAGCAGTCGGCATCCAAATTTTCAGTGCACCTAAGGGCCATTTGTGAGTTTTTATTTTTATTTATTCTTATTTTTTTGTTGTTATTTTATGTTAATTCTATTAGTTTAGTTCATGTGGGGAGGCATTCCAACACCCCATGGACCATGTTCATATTGCTATAGTCCTTATCAACATATTAGAGATTGTCCTATAGCAGGACAATTTTTTAATTATTCTTATGAGCATATGAACAGACTGTTCAGACCGGGGAATGATCTTTATTCTGATCCCTATAACTCGGCTTAGAGCAACCAGTCTAATCTCTCGTGGCAAGTTCAAGCTCCTGGAAATTATGTTTCATGATTTCATGAATTGCACCATCAAGCCGATCCGCAGTTCAATGATCAATCATATTCCCCTCAATATCAAGCAACTCCACTGCAGAAATACCAAACCGAACCACCTCCTCCGATGGGTTCTGACTGTCAAGAAAAAATGTCCGCTTCTCAGGAAATTTTTTTAGAAAAGATGTCAAAACTTGTGAGCGAGGTGAGTCAGGTTGTTTAGGAGATGGTGAACTCTCAATCCATTGCCAAGATAGAAGCTCACGAAGAGGAGCCATCACCCATCTATTGGCCTCCACAATAACAATACCAAGAGGAGCCACCTCCTCTCTCAGATGCTGACTTTCAAAATAAAGTGTTGAAGGCTATTAGCAAAATGAAGGAAGCTAATCAGATTATGGAGTCGCAATAGGAACTTTATACCCCTCAATTCTTCGTCGAGATAGACGCCAAGATGGAAGCTCATGTTGAACAAATCATCAACCACCTTAATAGGATGGAAGAAGAAGAGTTTCAAAGTCAACCGATGGCCAATCCTAATGGACACTACATGGAGGAAGAAGGTACTTCTTGTCATGAGCAAGTTATCACTACATTGAGGAGTGGAGAGGTGGTCGAAAACCACATGGAAGAAAGGAAGGAGGAGCAAATTGAGGTCCCACAGGATCTA
Source organism: Corylus avellana (assembly GCF_965113065.1). Taxonomy (NCBI): domain Eukaryota; kingdom Viridiplantae; phylum Streptophyta; class Magnoliopsida; order Fagales; family Betulaceae; genus Corylus; species Corylus avellana. The sequence continues at coordinate 12,828,271 of NC_142491.1, read as the reverse complement.
CATAGAGAAAAAAGCAAGGAAGCGAGCACTAAGGCTTCTTCACCATCATCTCCTATTTCCAAGATGCCATATGAGCCTCGAGCCCCTGTTCCAGGTAATCTGAAATCTTCATTTTTAGGGACAGATGACACTATCCCGGTCATTTTTTCTTATGACTTACCAAAAGGCCAGAAGGATAGTCTGTTAGGGCTGTTAGACAAGCAAAAAGAGACCATCAAGGTAGAAAAACTCCCCAAGTATTTTCCCCATTTTATTCCAATTCATGATTCCTTTTCGGATGAGAAATTGTTTGGGAATACTCAGAAGGATTTACCTCGATATGCTAACATTTGGAATTACCCATTTGTGGGTAAAATTTATTCTCTTTGGTCCAAGAGAAGAAAGGATTTGTGCTTCAAATTTAAACTTAAGGGTCAGAGAATACTGTATGAATCAAGGATGTGGATTCCGTTGACTTAGCAAATTCCATATATTTTGACTAGATGAGTCAGTTTCATAAGATCGAGCGCATGCCCTGTGCGCTCGACTCCTCATTCCACCAGGGTACATGATCTCCATCCAGGTTTACTTTATCCATTGTTGTTTCCTTCCTTGATTATATTTTTACAACAATGTGTGCACTTGATTGGTATTTGGTTGGAGTATCACTTTGTTTTGCAGGGACAAGTGTGCTTCAATTCAAGTTTGGAGGTGTGCAATGAGCCATGCTATTTCAAACAGTTCGTCCATCTCCCGGGTAAATTCTTTCCATATTATACACACATTGGGGACAATGTGTAGTTTAAGTTTGGAGGTATGGGGGACACTTTACACACACTTTGTCCTAGTTTTATTTTATTTTTATTTGTGAAAAATCAAAAAGAAAAAAATATATGCATTTTCATGTTTGTCTTAAATTTTTGTTGATCTTAAAAATTGTGATTTGATTTCATTGGTGAGCTTAAAATTTTAAACACATGATCTGATAATTGAGTTTTTCAGTTTGGTTACTTGCTTAGGACAGTTGAGAATTCACATGTTTGATCTAATCTTACACAAGCACATTAGCACATCATTTGTGTGGTATGATATGAAGTCTAATGTGTGTGTTTCTATGTCTTGGGTGAAACTTGGTGATTTATTAGATTGATACTTTGGCATATACATATGTGATAAAAAAAGAAAAAGAAAAAAGAAATCATTGATAAGCTTTTCACTAAGTAACTAGGCCTCTTGCCTCAAAGCATTGAGTGTTCACGTCAAAAGGGGAAATTTTTTTGATTTGATTGATGTCATGGTTAGTTTCGTTTCGTACCCTTTTTGACTCGAGTTAGTAAGTCCTAGGGGTGTCTCTACACCTAAAGCCCTAAAACCATTTGGTTTGGAAGTCATTGACTTAATACTCGTTACATGGGTCAATTAGAAAGCTTAAGGGAACCAAACATTGCATAACCTGATAAAAAAAAAAAAAAAGAGACAAATATGCCATTGTTGTTCTTTCTAATAGAGATTTCAGTGAACTTTAAGATATGAGACATTGCACTTTGGAAATACTTGAAAGCTTCATATTTATGTGTTAGTTCACCTTACATTGTTTCGAACTTGTGATAACTTATCATGTCTTTTGTAAGTAATTAAATTTTAAAATTCCAATTCATTGTGAAGATGGAGTTTATCTTTTTAAGTTTGCTAATGAATGAAAAATCATGGTTTTGAGTAATACCTTAAGTTTTAAATAACATGAACTCTTGCATGATGTTTGTGGGTAACATTTCTGGAAAACCCTCACGAGACTTCACTCGTCCTCTAGGGAATGCCTAGGGGTTTAAAAGGCTTGTTGCATACACTAAATGCAATCGTACATCCCACGAAAGATGGACTTATCTTTTTGTTTTTCAGTTTATTTTTTGTTTTGTATTGTTAAGGGACTAGCAATATGTAAGTTTGGGGGTGTGATAAGCGCCAAATATTACACATTCAAGCCCCTTAATTTGCATATGTTAATTCCTTAGCGTTGTTATTTGTTTGATTTTGTTTTGTTTTTGTGTTTTCAAGTTATAAATAAAGAGGCAATTAATTCCATTGATTTTGGGCTTAAAAGCACACTTTGAGATGATTAAGCTTAGCCAATCATAACAGAGGACCTATATGTTGTGGTTAAGTTTAATCAAATAAAGAAAATGATTAATTCGAAATTTCTCAAATTGGAGTTAAAATCGGATTGGATTCAAATTTGGATTATGCATATGTCTCGGTATTTTGGCCATAACTTTCAGCTAAAATATCCGATTGAGGTGATTTAAGCGGCATTGGAAATATAAGTCAAATTTCTACAAATCATTGTGAAATAGCATTTTCCTAATTCGGAGCGTCGCAATGCCAAAATCGCCCCGAAAGATAGGAATGCAATTTTGGGCGAATCCTATTCTGATTTAGACTTAGGTTTTCTTTATCCTAATTGGACTTGGACTTAAATCTCGGAAATTTCTAGGATTACTAGGGCTTGTATGACTCTCCTAAGCCCTATAAATAGGCCTCCAAGCATTGAGAAAAAGAACACACCACTTCCTAGTGCTAGAAATCAAAAAATTGTCTTTGGAGCTTAGAAGATCATGAATGGCTAAACCCCTTCGTGGGGTGTTGATGTAACCCTATCCAAGCATAATGGTTTGATTGTATTTAATTTCAGATTTTCAATTTATGCATGTTGATTGCATAATTATAAGAATTGCTACCTTTTGATTATGTTCTTCATTATTAAATGAAATTGTTCTTAAATTCCAAAATCAATATTTGTGAAATTCTTATCTTGTCTTAGAAAGTATTTTACTTTTATTGAAATCAAATCATTATTGTTTTCTGTGATTATAAGGATGATGGTTATACAATGAGTTTAATTGATATATGATCAATAGGATTTGATAGGCCATGCCTAGGGAAGATGGGTTGTACTACACCTTAGTTTAGTGTAATTTAGGTTGACAGTCCGTGCCAACCGAAGATGGGTTACACTTATTCATTGATTTTATGTATCTTGTTAACGAATTTGATAATTTATACCTAGGGAAGATGGGTAGTATCGCATCTTAGTGGTTAGGTGAACGATCTGTGCCAATCAAAGATAGATTATACTTATTTTTTAATAAGGTAATTTCTTGTTTATTTATAACATGCATATAATGAATTTATGGGATTAATTATGATTAGCCATTGTTGTACGGATAGAGGTGAATTCAATACCCTACACTCTCTCTCTCTTATTTTAAATCTCTTTTATTTTCATGCACTTTACTTTTAAAGAAAATCAAATTAATTCTCTTTTTAATTAAGTTAATTTTAATCTTTCGAATTTTGATAATAAAACCCTTGCAGTTCTTGAGGTTCGACACCCTCTCTATAGCCGTATCCTACAAAGATTCGTCCTATTGCGAGTGATTATTTTTATAATTGATGTTTTTGGTCACAAAAATACCACAATCACTCCCCCTCACTTGTGAGTTGTGAGTTTCTTCACATTGACCAAACTTTCCCTCACTTGTGAGTCTCTTTACATTCCAAAGAGTGTTTCCGTACACCCATCCCAGGAAACTAACCATGGCTTTAATACCACTTGTTAGGAGATAAAGTAGTTATAAAGTTTTTACTCAGAGTACATTAATATACATAGTTGAACACAGCTCTCGCCCAAAAGCTTAAGCTAATGGGCTAAGGTTCACTTAGGTATATTAATTACTTTTTTCTTTTATATTTTCTTAATGTGAGACTCTACATTCACAAATGCACTTACAACATGTTACATTACTCGTGCTTTCCAATTTCGAAAATACACTTAATAAAATAAAAATTATTAAATAGCTTTGATACCATGTTAAAATAATGATAATGTGGGAATAATAGCGGAAGCAAGAGAGAGAATAAACACAAAAAACTTACGGGTGGTTCGGTGTTAGACACCTACATCCATCACTAGAAATACCCCTAAGGGCTACATTGTGCTCATTAACTTGATTTGTCTACAATACAAAGGTCCCTATTTATAGGATAATGTCTAAATACAAGTTTGGTAAACAAATCTCCTTGATTTGATTACAATCTCAATATATGATTACAATCAACCCATAAATAGAGAATATTTGATATCAGCATAATTATGGAAAATATTATATATTTTCCATATACTCTAACATCCCCCCTCAAACTCAAGGTGGAATATTCTTGAACCTTGAGTTTTAGATCCAAAATAATGATGATGGCGATGGCAGAGGCCGAGAACAAGCCGTAGATGGTGGCGACTACCGGAGGAGATAGAGGCTAGCGGGCGGCCAGAGACGGCGGTAGGTGGTTGGTGAATGCAGATTCTAAAGGCCTGACAACAGGCCAAACTTCAAAATGGGCCGACAACGGGCTAGGACTAACAAGGAGTCAAACTTCAAAATGGGCTGACAACGGGCCATGGCTGACAACGAGCCAAACTTCGAAAGGGGCCGACAACGGGCCAAGGCTGACAATGAGCCAAACTTAAAAAAGGGTCGACAACGGGCCAGGGCTGACTATGAGCCAAAAATAAAAAGGGCCGACTTGGGCCAAAAATAGAAAGAAAATGAGCCCACTTGGGCGGTTCTGAAATCGGCATACCGAATCTGACCGGCGCGTGGGGCGCGTGATGTGGTCCACTTGGACTATTTCTTCTTCCTGTTGGCTGACGCCATCTCTTTTCTCCCTTTTCTTTTCTTTCTTTTCTCTTTCCTCACTCCACGCCACATGCAGCATTTTTTTTTTTTTTTTTCGTACTATATAAGTTGGGATAAGGATCACCTTATTCCCGTAACCAAACAACTCCAGGTATAACAACTAAACTAAGATATCATATTCCTATACTAGAATAGGAATAGCTTTGCACTCAAGTAAGATAACTCACACCTGTAACCAAACATACTCCTTGAATTTCTTACCCAAATTTCCAGCAAACGCATCTCCTAGCCTCCTACCACGTACATCAATCTCGTAGGACGCTAGAACACGCTGTTTGAAGTCGGAGGCATACGGAAACGCTGCTCGCGCCGGTGGTGGGCTTTGACAACCGGAGAAGGCACATGAACGGAGATGAAATCTGAGGGAGACGAAGACGGTGGAGAAGTTGACGCCGAAGAGGATGACTATGGTCTATTGTGGAGAGAGATGGAACGGAACCATTGAAAAGGCTAGGGCTGCTCCCGGAGTGGCTGGTTGCGGTGGCTAGATTTGCCCGAAGACGGAAGCTGGAGGAACAAGATCGGCAAGCCACTCAACACAGTGACTGGCCGGTGAATGATGATGGTGGGCTGGAGCGTGTTGGGGTAGAAGCGCACGCAAGAGAGACCTAGTCATTGTGCCCGTCCCGTTCCTGAATGGTGTGTGTAGACATGGGAAGCAGCCGTGTGTGCTGCAAATCTGTTTTTTTTTTTTTTTTTTGGAAATAGACAATAAATTGAAGAAAAAATATATAATTCACAGGACCATTAGATAGACTAGCATAAGCCAATAGCTCTGATACCATGTTGAAATAATAAATATGGGAGAATATAAGCGGAAGCAATATAGAAAATAAACACAAAGAACTTACGGGTGGTTCGGTGTTAGACACCTACGTCTACCACACGGAATACCCCTACATTGTGCTCATTAACTTGATTTGTCTACAATATAAATGTCCCTATTTATAGGGTAATGTCTAAATACAAGTTTGGTAATCAAATCCCCTTGATTTGATTACAATCTCAATATATGATTACAATCAACCCATAAATAGAAAATATTTGATATGAGCATAATTATGGAATATACGAAAAATATTATATATTTTCCATATATTCTAACAAAAATAACAACTCAAAAAAAAAAAAAAAAAAAAAAAAAACTAGCCTTGAGTAACTCAAGTTCTTATTCTGTGAAATCTCGGTTACAAAGGGCTTAAAGCAAGGCCGTAAAGCAGTCTGCCATGAAAGAAACTCAGTATGTGATGCTTGTCAACGTGGTAAAAATTATTCGAATTCTGACTCAAAGATCATCTAGCTAGTCATTTCCCCCCAGAGAGTTGGTTGGATGGGCTAGCTAAAGGATTTTGTAAGCCCACTGTTTTGTAAACGTCCAGAGTTGGAAGCAAAGCTTTTATTGCATAAAATATGTGCAGATAACCATACATTAAAATGTAGCATATATATCACATGCCCATTTGCTACTTTATGTTTTTGCGATAACCCAGAAGTGTAGTACTACACAAATTATGTATAGAAGAAACTTTGGAGGATAAACACATGCAAGGAGAAGAATTCAAGTTTGGATTTTGATATATATATATACTATTTATTCATATACATGTTCATGTACTTAATCTAATCTATTATCTTTACTCTTGTAGATGCATTAATTTATTGTTATATCTATCTCATTTGTTGTCTCTTATTTATCTGTCATATAAATTTGTGGGACAGAAAAGATTGTACCTCCAACTTTGCCATCAAAAAGACCATGATCAGTGGTAAAGATTGGCAAAACGGGCTAGCATGTCGAATTTAGGTTGACTTGCTCGAGCCTCCAATCCGTTATTGCTATTGTGTCTGATATAAATTTGTTCATTTCCTACAGGCTGGTATCCTTGCTAGCTGTTGGTAGAGGCAACAAAGTTATTCAACCAGTAATTGGAAGTGATGGTAAAATATTTCTAGCTTTCTAATTCTATACCTTATATTTTATGCTTCTAATACCCGATTAGATTACGTGACTTACTTTTTACCCAAGACTCGAGAGACCTGCAGTTATCACAAAAATACCACTAGCTACACTCAGCATTTTAGTTATTCTACTCTCACTATTTCATTACAAATATTTTTTAACTATTTTCGAAAAAGATAAAGAATCAAATTGATTTTTTTTATTAAATTAATTTAATATTGTTGAGCTAAATTACTCAACAAATTTGCTAGTCACAGTACGCAGTAACTAGCCAATTTTTAAGCCAAAGTAACTTAGGCGGATGAAAAAAAAATTTTGTGTTTTTTTTAGTAATTTTTGTTATAATTAAAGCTAATAAAAATAACTCTTTTGTTATTTTGGCTATCCCAATATAACACCTACTGTACGTTATTAATAACCGAATGATGAAATACTTTTTCTTCCTATACCAAAACCAAGGGTATGTTTGTTAAACCTTTTTTTCCATAGACACCGTAGTTAAAGTGAATTGATGTGGAACAAAAAAAAAAAAAAAACAAAAGAGTCAAAATTTTTAGTACAAAAAAGTGAAAAAGTGGTATAAAAAAATGAAAAAGTTTTGTTTTGTAGTAATTTTTTTAAAAATAATAGTAAAAAGTAAATAATGTGATATAAAAAGTGAATAATGTGAAATAAAAACTAAAACTGTGAAAATGTTTCGATGTTGATTTTTTAGAAAAAAAAAAAAAAAAATAGTATTAAGGGGATGAGAAGGAGTTTAACAAACAGCCCCCAAGTTATGTTGACACCATAGGTCACAAATGAGTTCAAATTAAAGGAGTATGTTTGTAGAATGTGATAACTATCATTATATTGACTTAGAGTTTGTTTGGAATTGCGTTTGACAAATAAAGTTTTTAAGTCAAAAAGTGTTTTTTGATAAAAACTTTATTTTTAAACTTTTGCCAAAAGTACGTTTTGGTCATTTTTAGGTTTTTTTTACCGTTAAACGCTCTTTTAATTTTTTTACGAAACGAGTACTTTTTTCTTCAAACGAACTTTTTAAGTGTTGAACGTACTTTTAGGCTCCTCAAACGCATCCCAAATAGGCCCTTAATGATATTAGGTCTTGTCTATTATTTTAGTTATTATCTTTGACTAATCTTTCACCCGTTACTTAAGCGTATATTTTATGGTTTCTTTCCAGCATTGGGCATGTCAATGGGTGAAGTAATGTAGTAGTATTTTTATTTTTATTTATATATTTTTTTGGTTTGCACTTTTTGCTAATTTCCTAATACAAGCACTTTTTGTTACATAATATAATCATGAGGTGAATTGAGGAGGTGTCTATCCTCGATGTATATTTTGTGTAATTCAAATTTCATAGTGAGTGGGTTTTCTTTAAAGGTGTATATTTTGTGTAATTCAAAATTTGCAGATCTTTGTAATTTGTAGCTTGTTATTATTAGCCATTACCATTTGACTGCAAATGCTAATGCATACTCTGTTGTCAGTATCTCATTGTGATGCAGGACAAGGGCAATTATATTGGCCTCCATCATTAGAAAAATTTATAAAATCCGTTAATGTGTTACGTCAACACCTTACCAATTATAGTCACTTTTTAAAATATATATTAAAAAGAAAAAAAAAAGAAAAAGAAAAAAAAAAGCTTTAATATAATATTCAAAAGAAATGGAGAGGAGCAGCCCATTGTTTTATTGGGGCCAATGTTGTTCTAGGGTAAAGAGCTTCAATAGTTTAAATATTAAAGAGCTTTACAAGATATCCTAACTTTTATTAGAGAGATTCTTCAACCTTGAGTTCTTCATTGCTTAAGACTTGGCTTCTTGCTTTGAAATCCAAATGTTTTCTTATGCCTTTGGTCTTTTTTTTATCCTTTGACAATGTGTGTTTACAAGTATCATAAAGACATTAGAACTAAGACCGATCCTATCCATGTTGGACTTAGACCTATCCATATTGGACGGTGTGAACTTGTGAGCAATTACAAACAATTCTTTGTGTTTTTTAATTACAAACAATTCGTCTTTTCAAAAGAAATAAGACTTTTATGTCTACTCCCACGATTAACAATGGAGGGTTGAAGGCACTCGCACATTTAACAAGGTTTAATCACGTGGTGTAGACTGTGGAGTTGGCCGTGGCCACATTCAATCGAATCTATGCATAAAAAAACTAACAAAGATTTCTCTTCTTTGTGTTCTTTAATTATCTTTTCCAAGAAGACTTTTAAGGCCACTTGAACAATCTCAAAAAAGGCCCAGGATCCTCTCACCCTACTCTATTGGATTCTGATGATATGGACACCTCATACTAGTATGACTCCATCTCCACTCTGCCTAGCCCCCCTCTTAACCAATCAACTTGCCATTTCTTCAAAGCAGCTCGCAAGGGCAAGCAGGTCTCATCTGTTGCTCTACCTTCCCACAGCACATTCTCTGATTCAGGGGACAATGAAATGTCACCCAAGCTATCATGAAAATTCTATCTTGGAACTGCAAGGGGCTTTCTAGGCCTGCTGCAGTTTGTTCCTTGTGGATGTTAACAACGGAGGATAGGACGGTGGAAGGTATGCACCACTTGTAATATGATTAACAAGGTTTCCCACGATTAACAATCGAGGATTGGACGGTGGAATTAAATTTGTTATTTGTTTTCATAGCTGTTATTTGTTTGCATCAAATCTGGCAGAGATAGTGGAGATCTCGCACCCCTCTCAACGAAAATAATAAAATATCATGGATTTGCCTTTCCAATAGTTTAAACGACGGTCCAAAATTGTTCTTATCGTTATAGGCCTAATAAAAATCAATTAATTATGCGTAATATGTGGCCTATCTCATCTACGGCATAAAAAAAAAAAAAAAAAAAAAAAAACTGTTTAACATATCTTATTTCTGGTTTTACCTCCCCTGTCGATATCTTGTCAAACCATTTCTTCATTCTACCCTTCAGCTGCTTCTTCAAGAGTTTGAGCATTCTTTCACTCACCATCAGGAAATGGCGGAACTGCTTCTCTCCGTTGTTGCCGAGCGAATCATTGGGACTTTGGGCTCACTGGCTGCCAAAGAGATCGGACTGCTATGGGGTGTCAAAGATGAGCTTCAAAGCCTCACCAACACCGTTTCAACAATCAAAGATGTGCTTCTGGATGCGGAGGACAAACAGGCTGATGGAGACCGTGCTGTCACACGTTGGCTTGAAAGGCTAGAAGATGCCATGTACGATGCTGATGACTTGTTAGATGAGGTTTCAACTGAAGCTCTACGAAGAGATATAATGACCCGTGATAAGAAGGCCAAAAAGGTACGCATTTTTTTTTCCGAATCAAACCAGTTTGCCTTTCGTCATAAAATGGCCCACAAGATTAAGGGCATGAGACTGAGGTTAGCTGCCATCGACATCGAGAGGCAGAGATTCAACTTGGAGGTGCGCCCTATAGAGACACAAGTTGGGAACAGGGTGAGGGATAACACTCATTCTTTTGTACTTGCGGAAGAAGTTATTGGGCGAGAGGATGATAAGAATGCAGTTGTACACCGTCTGATGAACTCCAACGTTGAAGAGAATGTTTCAATCCTTCCGATTGTTGGCATTGGTGGATTAGGAAAAACCACATTCGCTCAACTCATTTTTAACGATGACAAAATCCAAAAGCATTTTGAGCTTAGAATGTGGGTGTGTGTGTCTGATACCTTTGATGTTAAAAATATTGTTGAAAAAATCTTAGAATCTGCAACAAAGAAGAAACCAGAAACCGTTGAAATGGATACATTGATAGGTTATCTTAAAAAAGAAATCGATGGTAAGAAATACTTTCTCGTGTTGGATGATGTGTGGAATGAGGATGATGAAAAATGGTGTCGCTTGAAAAAAGTGCTGATGGGTGGTACAAGAGGCAGTAGAATATTGGTGACTACCCGCAATGAAATCGTTGCAAGGACCATCCGCCAGGAAAGCGTTGCAAGGATTATTGGGACAGTTGAATCATATTCCTTAAGGGGTTTAGACGAAGAAGCGTCATGGTCTTTATTTAAGCAGAAGGCATTTAAGAATGGACAAGAGCTGGAGAATTCGAGCATCGTAGCACTTGGGAGGGAGATCCTACAAAAGTGTTTAGGTGTCCCTCTAGCCATAAGGACAATCGGAAGTTTACTAGGCTCCAAAAATCCTGAAACAGAGTGGTTGTCTTTTAAGAATAATGAACTCTAAAAAATATATCCAAAAGAAAATGGCATCTTACCAACTTTGAAGCTAAGTTATAATCATCTTCCTTCACATTTGAAGCACTGCTTTGCATATTGTAGTTTGTTTCCAAAGGATTACGAGATTGAAAAATCAACTCTGATTAAACTTTGGATAGCGCAAGGGTTTGTCAAGTCATGTGATGATCAAGAAGCTAAAATGGAAGATGTTGGTAATGAATATTTTATGGATTTACTTTTGAGATCATTCTTTCAGGAAGCTAAGATGGATGAGTTTGGTAACGTAATTGAATGCAAAATGCATGACCTCATGCATGATCTTGCCATATCAGTGGCAGGAACGTTGATCACCACATTAGATGATAAGAAGAGAAACATTGGTGAGAAAACTCGTCATGTATCAGTTGCTTACAATATAAATATTTCACGTGGAGTTTCAACATTATTGTGTAAAGCAAGTAGGATGCGAACATTTCTTTGCTTTGGACAATACTTTGAGGATAATATTGATTGTGATGCAACTTTTTCAAGTTCCAAGTTCTTACGCGTGTTGGATTTGAAAAAGTTTTATGATTTTAGTCTTGAGCAGCCTCTTGATAGGTTTCAAAATTTAAGCTTTATCAGGAAGTTGAAGCATTTAAGATATCTCGATCTTTCTGAAAACAGAAATCTGGAGAAGTTGCCTGATTCTATAACCAGTTTGCAAAATTTGCAAACACTAAGACTCTCCTATTGTTTGTCACTAAAAGAATTGCCGAGAGATATTAAAAAATTAGTCAACCTTAGGCATCTTGAGATAGATGGATGTGGTTTAACTTATATGCCACTTGGATTGGGGCAACTAACTAATCTTCAGACATTATCCACATTTTTTGTCTATTCGGATTCTCTTTCCAGACATAGTGGTAACAGTGGTTTACAAGAACTAAAGGGATTAAATAAGCTGAGAGGAGAGCTAAAGATTGTAAATCTAGGACATGAGAAAGGTGTTGCATCAGAATGTAAGGCTGCAAGTCTAAATAAGAAACAACATCTTCATACTTTGCGTATACGGTGGAGTGCTAAAGGACGTGTCAATGATTCAGATGTTGCTGAGGATGAAGCGTCATTGAAAGGCTTCCAACCACACCCAAATTTGAAAAATCTATTCTTAAAATGCTATCGTGGTTCAAAGCTTCCGAGTTGGATTTTGTTACTCAAAAATCTTGTTATATTTCAATTAACTAGGTGTAATAGATGCCAATATCTGCCACCATTGAGTCAACTGCCTTCCCTCAAGAAGCTTTCTCTTATAGAATTGGAGGCTATTGAGTACATATCAGACGACGGTGATAGCAATGAGTTCTATTCTTCTTCAATGGCACCAACACCATTTTTCCCATCCCTCAAGTATATCCGGCTCTCTAAATGCCCTAATCTCAAGGGGTGGAGGAGGAGGAGGGATTCTGCTGTGGAGGTAATTAGTGATAGTGATAATTCCGTTGAAATAACGGAGCATCGTTTACTCCCTTCTTTTCCTCGTCTTTCAGAATTAAAAGCCAGGAATTGCCCTATGTTGACTTCCATGCCAATGTTTCCACATCTTGAAGAAGAGTTGTTCCTTTACAAAGCTAGCTCAAAGCCACTGCAACAGACAATGATGATGAAACACCGCAAAGCCCAACGTCAACAGCAACATACTCCTCTTCATTCACACCTCTTTCAAAATTGAAGAATATAAAATTGACTTTCATTCCCGATCTAGAAACTTTGTCACTGCAAAATCTCACTTCTCTTGAGTCTTTGACGATATCTGATTGCCATAGATTAAAGTCTCTCTCCCTAGGTATACAACATCTCATTTCCCTTCAAGACCTTTATCTTGGGGATTGTCCTAATCTTGAGCTAGCCAACAGTGAGGATGGGATGCAATGGCAAGGCCTCCTCTCCCTTTGCTTCTCAAGTCTTCCAAAATTGGCGTCTCTCCCCTCGGGGCTGCAACATGCTACCACTCTACAGAAGCTCAAGATTTCAAATTGTGAAAGCTTGACGGCTATACCAGAGTGGATCCACAACTGCGAATCACTTCAAGTGCTTGAAATTTGTGGATGCTCCAGATTGGCATCACTCCCCGAAGGAATGCGTAGGCTAACGTCTTTGCAGAAGCTAACAATTGTAGATTGTCCCATCCTATTGCAAAGATGCAAGAGACACACAGGTGAGGATTGGCCCAAGATCGCTCACATTCCAGAGTTAGACTTACAGTATCCACCTCAGCAAGAAGAAAATTTGATCACCCATGTACTTTCGACTGATTCAGGTATATTACTCTTCATTTTATTTGAATGCTTTATAGAAATTAAAGTGCCCACCTTCTACACCTTCGTTTTCTTTATTTTTATCTCTCAATATTTCTTGGTCGTTAATTTTCAGATGCAGAAGCGGTATAACAAATTGAAGCATAGGCGAAACAGGGGATTGGAAGGTTGTTAAAAAAATATAGGGCACTGCATACGTGATTCTTCACATTTTAGGAGAAATAGTTGGTAAATTATTATTTTTATTTCATTTCTTCACTTCTATGGATACATAGTTTTGTGGAAACAGAGTTGATGAGGTGATGAATTCTTGGTGCTTTACTGCTTTATTTCTCATTGTTTTAACAGAGTGAAAACTAGCACTTGATGAACTCGAGCAAATATTTTACGGAAGATCCAAACTGTAAACAACACTCGGAGAACAGCCTTGCTGCACTGGTATTCATTTTGGTTCAATTATTTGTTACATAATTGAAGATCCACATGTCACTTTATCTACAAATATTCAATTAAAATATTTGGCTCTTGAATAATTCCATTCTAAATATCAATGCCTATTTTTGGTTAATTAGCTTAGTTTTTTATTTGCATTATAATTTTTGAGCTATTGTTTCTTTTATTCTCTTGAGTTTCTGAATTTTAGAGGGAAATGCATATGAAAGCAGAATGGGGTACGAGAATTATGGGGGATTTGTGCAATGATTGTATTAATAAGTTGCTTCTGTTATGTACTTCTTAATATGAAATTTGAAATTTTTGGGCATTTTCTTTTATCAAAAAGTCCATTTAAGATTATCTTAGTTAGAGGCTAAAATACTCCACGAGAAGATTTCAGAGAAGGCATGCAATTGAGCTCTGAAGGATATCCTATATTTCTGTTCTCATTTTTACCTTACATCGTGCTGTTAATTGAGTTGTTGCATGGCACTTTGGCTTTGAATGGTTTAGGTTTCTCATGAGAATTCAGGGGCTTCTTGAATCAAAACAGAGTGATGTCATTTTCTTGGGAGGGTCAAATTTGGCAATTGAATGGTAAGAATTAACTTGTCGCATGCATATCATTAATTGGTTTGGAAAGGACTCAATGAAAAAATTTGAGAAGCACTGATTTGGTTAACTTACCAAAATAGTGTGTAGAGTTCTGATTTATAACTGAAACTTCTACAGAGTACTCAGAGAGGAAATGCCATGTACAAAAGCAGCCTAAATCAAGGAATGAACCATAAATCAAGGAGAACCTAGCTAGTTCTTGGATATGATTCCTTGTGAAGCATAGGTTCACTTTTAAATATTGTGAATCAATATTGTGTTAATTTTTCTCATTATGCTTGTAAAACAAATTCTCAATTATTTTCATCTTATGCTTTTCCAACTGCAATAATTTTAATAATGAAGAACTACTAGACATGTGAATTGATCATTTCAGCAAGTTTGTGAAGTTCTTATTTTCTTTAGCTTTCCCTTTTGTGTGAAATCCAAACATGGAAGAGAATGAATTGGTGATAAAGGCCTTTAATTAGTTCATGTAATAAAAACATGAGTAGTTGATATTAGACTGATTAATTAGCTGTTTTTGCAGGAAAATATGTGATTACTCAATTGAGATGGCTCTTAAGACTAAAACGTTTAAAGGTGGCATTTGGTAAGGGCTTTAACTACATAATCCTGCTATTGCATTCATCTTTGAAGTGATTCGCCAAATTAAACAAAGAGTAAAGTCCACATACCCCCTCAAACTACCACCCAATTAACAATGTATCCCACAAACTTTCAATTGTGACAATGTCCCCCCCAAACTACCAAAACATTGTCAATGTCCTCCTTAAGGCTAAAAATGCCCCTATGTATTTCTCAATAAGACAAAAATACCCCTATAAATTCAAAAAATAAATAAAAATAATAATTTTTGAATTTTTTTAAAAAACGAAAAATTTTAATTTAAAAATAAAGAGTTTTTTTTTTTAAAAAAATATTTTTTAAACGAAATTTTTTTTAAAATTTTTTTTAAAAAAAAAACGATTTTTTTTAAAACAATTTTTTCTCTAAACAGAAAGAAACATTAAAAAAAAAAAAATTGTTTTAGAAACGAAAACTTTTATTTTCTTAAACGAAAATTGTTAGTTTTTTTTTTTTTTTTTTTAAAACCGAAAGTTTTATTTTAAAAAGCAATAAAAAATATTTTTTATAACAAAAAAAAAAAAAAAAAGACATAATTTTAAGAAAAAATTTCTTAGACAATGGATTTTTTTTTTTTTTTAGTTATAGGTTTTTTCTAGAAGTTTTAGTATTTTTTGTTTTTATTTTACTAAGGGTAGTTTCGTCATTTTGGAGAACATTGACAATTTTTGGTAGTTTGGAGAAAAATTGTCACAATTAAAAGTTTGGAGGGACATTGTCAATTGGATGGTAATTTGAGGGAGTTATGTGGACTTTCCCCTTAAACATATAATAGTTGGAGTTAACACACTTAAACGATTTACTCTTGTGTTTATCCTAACTGGCGCCAGGTAAATTCACTTTCCAAATAAGATGACAAGAGCCCGCAGTGTCACATGTTGGAACTCTGAAATGGCCACCTCAACAATTTCAAGGGGACTTGCATTTTTGTCATAGTGGAAAATTAAGGTAATTGGATATTCATTAAAGAACTGTATTTTTGGTTTCTTTCTAGATTCCCATCTCTAAAAGAACATGTAAATTCTTTCAAGACCATCTTGTATGTCCCAAGCATGCAGCAATCATTTAGTTCGTATGTTGTCATTTAGTTGATATATATGTTGGAGTAGATATGAAGTCGACAGCTATAACCTGGTGATGCAAACAGGTTCTTGGAACTTCTGTACTAATGGAGGTAGAGAACAAAGAGACGAAGCTTTGTTAGGAGGGTGAAGGAAACGAAATGGAGTTGAAAAATGAGATTCATCAAGATTCATCAAGTACAATCCCTGTTCTCCTTAGATTATTCTCTTCCATGTCAGGTATATATTGTTAGCATCTGAACTTTTTTGATTCTTGATGTGGAAGCTAGATGGGAATCAAATGCTGAACATGCAAGAGTAAATCTTTCTTCAAAGAAAGCTGGTTCTACAATTATGCAGCAACAAGCAAACCATTGTGTAAGTATCTCATTCCTTATGTAATTAAATTTATATTAGTAAATTGGGTTAAGCAGAATAGCTTCATTTGTCTTGGATGTCAAAAATCTGTTTGTGAAGTTTTTATTTTCTTTAACTTTCCCTTTTTGTGAAGTCCAAACATGGAAGAGAATGAGTTGGTTATAAAGGCCTTTAGTTCATGTATTAAGAACATGAGTGGTTGATATTAGACTGATTAATTCGCTGTTTTTGCAGGGAAATATGTGATTACTCAATTGATTTCTTGTAGCATTTTTGTCATATAGTGGAGAACTAAGCTAATTGGATGTTTATAAAAAATCGTCTTTTTTGTTTCTTTCTAGATTACCACCTCAACAATTATATTATGATATGTTTTACTTCAAATTCTTATAGGATTGTGCGCCCACTGTGTTCAACAACTGTAGTGCTAATTATAGACTGATAAATTGGTAAAATTTAGGCATTAGCAATCTGTATTAGATTTTTTTTTTTTTTTTCAACCACAATCCCTTTACATGTTTAGTTTTCATGGAGAAAGAAATTATGTAATTCCCGATGTACTTAACAAAGTTGGTGAATACAGGATAGGACTTAGGAGGATTATAACCAGATGTTTTCTTGTTGGCCTTCTCTCTTATCAGCAAAGCCAGCTATGGAAATATCTCCAACAAGGTTTTTCATCAAAATCCAATCACATTTGTTCTTAATCTGTTTGCTTAATTTATGGGTAATTCTCCAGTATCAGTCTGATTCGTCTATTTCTTGGCTTTCAGACTGGAAGTTCTAGTGAATCCCCCCAACTGTGCCAATAGTGCTAATAGGAACCAAACTTGGTATGGATTAATTTGACCACTTGAAATATATTAATATTGATATTTAACCAATAAAAGCCGATTTAAATTTAACCATGTAAGTTTGGATATGATCTGCTGCAGATGTACAAGAAGACAAGTGGTATTTGATTGGTCATCTTGGTGCTACATCAATGATCTTGCAGTTGGCTACTGTATGGAAATGAGGACTCACAGTAGTTACCTGTCCAGATTTTAGTCATTTCAAATTCATTGCGACCAGAATTTTCAGTTTGATTTATTTATTTATTTATCATTTTCTAAGTTTTTGAGTATGTTGTATTCCTGAAAACGTCGAAGATCTAAACTTTGACTTGTTCATAATTCATGTTTGCTTTGCACTTTTGCTATATTCATTATCATGAGTTGAGTCGAAGAGGAGTCTATACTTGATATACATTTTGTGTAATTCAAATTTCACAATGAGCAAATTTTCTTGAAAGATTTATTTTCATCTCTGCAAATTTTGTAGATCTTTGCAATTTGGAGTTTGTTGTTTGCTACAAGTGAAGACCTATAAATTCAAGTATTCTAACATTCTCTATAGATTGTAAACTCATGCCATGAACAGCAAAACAATTAGATTTGAATTTAATAAATTAATTAAAGTAAAAAACGAATTACATACTATTCACCTTAGAATTGCAACTTCTTGAGCAAACTCATCCTCTAAAGCATCATTCAAATGCTTGGATCTAATAAATTTATCTATCTCTAAAAATGAGAGGAATTAGCTATTTCTCTGGGGATATACATGTTTTAGAGAAAAATAAAAAATAAATAAAAAATAAAATCCCCATGCTCTGCAACTCTCCTCTTTGCTTTTCTATCCGCACCTTCGACCTCTGAAACTCGTACAGTAGAATTCCCTGCCTCCCGTGCCTTCTCGTTGATGGTTTTATATAATAGTTTGATTTATTTGTAGTATAGGACAAACAGTTAACTTTAATGGTGAAGTGATAAATAGACCTATTTTAAACTTGAGCAAAACTTAAAAGAACTGTATTATTGAAAAATGAAAACTCAATGACTAAATTCAAATTAAATGAAAACTTAGAAGTTAAATATGATTTTTTATTTTCAAAATGTTACAATGAATATACCTCAAAATTTATGTAGCAAAGATTTTGTTTTTGGTTTTTTTCTAATTGAATATAAAAAGGGTTAGAGGGAGTGGAGCAAAGATTATTAGTCTTAGACTGTTATTCATAAGAGAAAGAAAATACCCTTAGCTATCAATGTTGGCATCTTGTTTTATCAGTGTTGTTATTTCTTGTGAGTGATAATATGATTCATCTCATTTTGGGTCAAGTCTTTATCTGTGCTTGTTATAGTGTTTCCTAATATATGCATTGTCCCTTGTGGAACAATTTTCATTCTTTATATTTATAAGTAGTCTTGCAATTTTCATTTGAATTGCAATTTGCAAAGCAGAATTTTGAGGCGACTGGGAAAATGAGCTGGCAGCAAAGAAATCAGAGTTGGCATTTAAAATGCTTGACATACTTCAAGCATTTGCTTTAAAGCAACGCTTGGGTATATGCAAAGTGTGTTGCAATAGGCTCAAGTAGTGCTTTTGTGCAACGTTGATGACGCATTTGGCACGAAGCATCAGAGCTCGAAGCCTCGAAGTGATTTGATCATATGACCATTCAATTTAGGACGATAATTATTTAATCTAACGGTCTCAAAGTTATATGACCGTTGGTGAACAAACATGATTAATGCTGGCTATTTTAAGAGTACTATTAATAGACTATTGCATTCCAGTTACTAAATATAGAAAAAATTTCAATTCTTTTGTTTTATTTCAAACACCTTTGGTCCTTCAAATTTGAGTCTCTATCTCTTGCTAAAATAAAAAATCTGGGTGTTCGGGTTTAGTTTTGTTTGTGCAAAACGCAACTAAACTACAAAAGATTTCTAGGTTCTATTGTATCTTGAATAAATATTTGTAGTAACCCTTTGCATATCAATTATAGTGGTGGCAAATAATTTCTTAAAGAAACCGATATGTAACTCACTTTAGGAACAATTTTTATTTCTTGTTTTTTCTATTATTATTATAACACCTTAGGTGGCTTTTAAAACCACTATTGTATTAAAGATTCATTCTAAATTCAATGATAGTTTTAAAAGGTATAAAATGTGAAAATGAATGTGAAAAAATGAGAGTGTGTCACAGGAGCTATAGAAGAGATGAGTAGTTGGAGGAAAGGAAGCATGGCAATTAATTATGTTAGGAAGCATTGCTGCATGTGTATAATGGAAGTTGTTATAGTTAGTTGATGGAAGTTATTACAGTTAGTTGTATTGGTTACTTGTAAACAGATTGTAACCAAATTGCCTTAATTGTTAAGCCTATATAAGGCTAGTTAAGTGCAAGGAGGAAGTATCTTTTGAGAAGTGCAAAAGCATTGTAGGAGACTAGCCATCTTGAATTGGACAATTGATTCAATAAAAAGTAGTTCCCATTTCATTCCCAAAGTCTCTCATTTTCTCTCTTTCTCTTTCATTTTCTATTCTACATTCTATTCTTTAGTAACTTTCATGTTACAAGTGGTATGAGAGCCATTTGTTTTCTTTTCATGAATACTAGATCTATGGGGCAAGGTTCTGATTTGACACAATTCAGGCAGGAGTTTAAACAGTTGCAGACTGATTTGTTAGCTCGTGAGCAACATTAAAAAATCATTCATGATGAGATGAATGCAAGACTTAATCGTAGCGAGTGGAAGTAGAATGAACAATTTGCTCAAGTAATGAAATGTTTCCAGGAGTTGAAGAAGGCACCAGGACAGAAAGATAAAATACCAAAAAATATTGATTATGCAAAATACTCAAAATATTGTCGACCAAGGCATTGATACAAATCTACCTGACTGTCTGAACTCTAGACAAAACCGTGCCAGTTTAAGATCTTTGTACATCTCAAGAATGAACCTCTAAGCATGATCACAGAATTACCTTGATCGACCAATTCTGCAAGGACTACAAAGACTATGTGATCATGGAATTACCACAACCACAAAACGCAAACAAGTGAGTCAATTGATTCAATAATATAAATGAGGATTGCTGGTTTATTATAATAAGCACAAAGAGTAATGATATGAGTCGTATGCAGATCCAAAGTAGTAACTGTTTAGTTTGAGTAAAGTCTAATTTATTTTCTTTTCACTCCACTCGTTTAGAGCCAAAACTCGGTTAGCGGATTATGGAGCCGACACTGCCAACATATAATGTTTAATGGTTTTATACTGGTATCCTGGTACCCCAGCTGCTCTCAGCTTGTTATTTATTAGGGTCTTTGGACCTGATAGCAACAACTTGCCAATCCGCTGGCTCGCCATAGCTACTCCCCCCGCTGCAATCACCAGCTTTGTTGATGGCTATCCTCTCAGCCATATTAATTTATTTAGACACAATATGCAATATTCTATAAATAGTTGTATCAAGCAGATAATTAATAAAGCAACAAAAATTATATTATCGAAAATCAACATCATATCTTAGTAAATATTTTCATACTTAAAGTGGATTGCAGGTATTTTCACACTTTCTCATTCTTATATCCCAATAGGTTAAACCCTATTTATTACTCTTAATCCTAATTTACACATTTCATTAATTGATAATCTAAGACAATTGCTCCAATAATTATAAATTACAATAGGTTAAACTCTAATTTACCTTT
Source organism: Corylus avellana (assembly GCF_965113065.1). Taxonomy (NCBI): domain Eukaryota; kingdom Viridiplantae; phylum Streptophyta; class Magnoliopsida; order Fagales; family Betulaceae; genus Corylus; species Corylus avellana. Next base: position 12,807,409 of record NC_142491.1, on the reverse strand, counting down.
TGTCATAATTAGGACCTTAATTTTGTATTTTATAAAGAAAACTTAATTATACTGTTACGATTTGGAGCCTTATTTAATTCGGGGTCTTAAGCAATTGCCTAATTTGCTAAGGCATTCAGCCGGCCCTGCAATTTGGCAGATATAAGAAGGGAGAGAAAGGAAGAAAGAGAAGAAAAACAAAGGAAAAGAAAGGGATAAGTGGGAGCAGGTGAAGAAAATCGGAAAAGAAAGAAGAAAATCGAAAAAGAAGAAAAGATGCGTTGATTAATAATGGGGATGGGTATTCTTATTCAAAACCTAACCCCACTTTAACATAAATTGACACTGTACGTCACCCATTCTCATATTAATTAATTAGCAACTATTCAGCTGAAAAAAGATTGGATGCTCTGAGAGCTTAGATTTCTCTACAGAAATCCAAGGCAAAAAAATATAACACGTGACTCTCTTCACTTAAAAATAATAAAAGAACAAACAACTCACGTTAATCTTCCGCTACACAAACTCCCTTCAAATTCTCCATTCTCACATCTACAGAGAAAAAGTGACCTCTCCTTCGTCTTGTTGACGTCAACAATTTTCTTTCCTTCTTCGAAATGCCATTAACTAGCCGTCTGGTTTGAAATGGTATTGTGGGTGAGTAGGTGGTGTGTCGTGGTCAATCAATTAATTATGCTCATTGAATGTGGCCTATCTCATCTACGGCATTACAGAAATATCTTGTTAAAACATATCTTATTTCTTAACCAGTCTTATTTCTTGTCGATATCTTGTCAAAACATATCTTGTAAAACCATTTCTTCATTCTACCCTTCGATCAACTGCTTGTTCAAGAGTTTGAGCATTCTTTCACTCACTATCAGGAAATGGCGGAACTGCTTCTCTCCGTTGTTGCCGAGGGAATCATTGGGACTCTGGGCTCACTGGCTGCCAAAGAGATCGGACTGCTATGGGGTGTCAAAGATGAGGTTGAAAGCCTCATGAGCACCGTTTCAACTATCAAAGCTGTGCTTCTGGACGCAGAGGAGAAACATGCTGCAGGGAACCATGCTGTCAAAGATTGGCTTGGAAAGCTAGAAGATGCCATGTATGATGCTGATGACTTGCTGGATGAGGTTTCAACTGAAGCTCTGCAAAGAGAAATAATGACCCGTGATAAGAAGGCCAAAAAGGTACGCATTTTCTTTTCCGAATCAAACCAACTTGCCTTTCGTCGTAAAATAGCCCACAAGATTAAAGCCATGACACAAAGGTTAGCTGCGATCAACGCCGAGAGGCAGAGATTCCATTTGGAGGTACGCCAGGTTGAAGAGACACGAGTTGGGAACAGGGAGAGGGATAACACTCATTCTTTGGTACGTGCGGAAACAGTTATTGGTCGAGAGGATGATAAGAAGGCTGTTATACACCTTCTGATGGACTCCAACGTTGAAGAGAATGTTTTAGTCCTTCCAATTGTTGGCATTGGTGGATTGGGAAAGACTACACTCGCTCAACTTGTATTCAATGATGAGCAAATCCAAAAACACTTTGACCTCAAAATGTGGGTATGTGTCTCTGATATCTTCGATGTTAAAAATATTGTTTCAAAAATCTTAGAATCTGCAACAAAGAAGAAACCAAAAGCCGGTGAAATGGATACATTGGTATACCATCTTTCAAAAGAAATCGAAGGCAAGAAATACTTCCTCGTGTTGGATGATGTGTGGAATGAGGACCGTGCAAAATGGTCTAGCTTGATAGATGTGCTGATGGGTGGTGCAAGAGGCAGTAGAATATTAGTGACTACCCGCAATGAAGTCGTGGCAAATACCATCCACTCTAAAAGCGTTGGAAGGATTATTGGGACAGTTCAATCATATTTCTTAAGAGGTTTAGACGAAGACGCATCATGGTCTTTATTTAAGGAGGAGGCGTTTGAGAATGGACAAGAGCCAGAGAGTTCAAGAATCGTCTCACTTGGAAGGGAGATCCTACAAAAGTGTTTAGGTGTCCCTCTAGCCATAAGGACAATCGGAGGTTTATTGCGCTCCCAAAAAAATCCTGAAATAGAGTGGTTGTCTTTGAAGGACAATGAACTCTCAAAAATATCTCAGAAAGAAAATGACATTTTACCAACTCTAAAGCTGAGTTATGATCATCTTCGTTCACACTTGAAGCACTGCTTTGCGTATTGTAGTTTGTTTCCAAAGGATTACAAGATTCAAAAATCAACACTCATTAAGCTTTGGATAGCACAAGGGTTTGTCTTATCAGATGAAAACCGATTCTTGGAAGATGTTGGTAATGAGTATTTTATGGATTTATTATGGAGATCATTCTTTCAAGAAGCTGAAACGGATGAGTTTGGTAATGTAATTGAATGCAAAATGCACGATCTCATGCATGATCTTGCCAAATCAGTGGCAGGATCGTTGATCACCACATTAGCTGATAAGAAGAGAAACATTGATGAGAAAGCTCGTCATGTATCAGTTGCTTATGGTATAAATATTTCACGTGGAGTTCCAACTTTATTGTGTAAAGCAAGTAGGGTGCGAACATTTCTTTGCTTTGGACAGTACTTTGAGGATAATATTGATTCTGATGCAACTTTTTCAAGTTCCAAGTTCTTACGCGTGTTGGATTTGAATAAGTATTATGATTTTAGACTTGAGCTGCCTCTTGATAGGTTTCAAAATTTAAGCTCTATTGGGAAGTTGAAGCATTTAAGATATCTCGATCTTTCTGAAAACACAAAGATGAAGAAGCTGCCTGATTCTATAACCAGTTTGCAAAATTTGCAAACACTAAGACTCTCCCATTGTAGGTCACTAAAAGAATTGCCAAGAGACATTACAAAATTAGTCAACCTTAGGCATCTTGAGATAAATGGATGCAGTTTGTCTTATATGCCACTTGGATTGGGACAACTGACTAATCTTCAGACGTTATCCACATTTTTTGTCCACTCGGATTCTCATTCCAGACATAGTGGTAGCAGTGGTTTACAAGAACTAAACAGATTAAATATGCTGAGAGGAGCGCTAGAGATTAGAAATCTGGGACATGAGAAGGGTGTTGCGTCAGAATGTAAGGCTGCAAGTTTAAATGAGAAACAACATCTTCATACTTTGCATATATGGTGGAGTGCTGAAGGAGATGTCGAGAATTCAGATGTTGTTGAGGATGAAGCGTCATTGAAAGGCTTCCAACCACACCCAAATTTGAAAAATCTTTTCTTAAAATACTATCGGGGTTCAAAGCTTCCGAGTTGGATTTTGTTGCTCAAAAATCTTGTTACATTTCGATTAGTGTCTTGTATGAAAATCCAATATCTACCATCATTAATGAGTCAACTGCCTTTCCTTAAGGAGCTTTCTCTTATGGATTTGGAGGCTATTGAGTACATATCAGACGATGGTGATAGCAATGAGTTGTCTTCTTCTTCAACGGCACCAACACCATTTTTTCCATCCCTCAAGTATATCTGGCTCGCTGAATGCCCTAATCTCAAGGGGTGGTGGAGGAGGAGGGATTCTTCCGTGGAGGTAAATAGGGATAGTCATAATTCCGTTGAAATGAGGGAGCATCATTTATTCCCTTGCTTTCCTCGTCTTTCAAAATTAGTGATCGAATCTTGTCCTATGTTGACTTCCATGCCAATGTTTCCACATCTTGAAGAAGAGTTGGTCCTAACAAAAGCTAGCTCAAAGCCACTGCAACAGACAATGATGATGAATATGGCAGCACCGCAAAGCCCAACGTCAACAGCAACAGACTCCTCTCCATTTACTCCTCTCTCAAAATTGAAGAATATAAAATTTAGTTTCATTACCGATCTAGAAACTTTGCCACTGCAAAATCTCTCTTCTCTCGAGTCTTTGACGATATATGGTTGCCAGATATTAAAGTCTCTCTCCCTATGTATACAACATCTCACTGCCCTTCAATACCTATATCTTGAGGATTGTCCTGACCTTGAGCTAGCCAACGATGAGGATGGGATGCAATGGCAGGGCCTTACGAGCCTCCTCTCCCTTTGCTTCTCAAGACTTCCAAAATTGGTGTCTCTCCCCTTGGGACTTCAACATGCTATCTCTCTACAAAAACTCATGATTTCAGATTGTGAAAGCTTGACGGCTATACCAGAGTGGATCCACAACTGCAAATCACTTCAAGTGCTTCAAATTCGTGGATGCTCCAGATTGGCATCACTCCCCGAAGGAATGCGTAGGCTAACGTCTTTGCAGAAGCTAACAATTGTGGATTGTCCCATCCTATTGCAAAGATGCAAGAGACACACAGGTGAGGATTGGCCCAAGATCGCTCACATTCCAGAGATAGACTTACAGTATCTGCCTCAGCAAGAAGAAAATTTAATCACCCATGCAGCTTCGACTGATTCAGGTATATTACTCATCATTTTTAGTTTACGCTCCAATTTCACCTGATATCTCTTACCAGTAATTCAACTAATTAAGTGGAAATTGTTCCTAAACATTATACTCTCATTTTGCTTCTAACTTCTATATGTTGATCGTCTTGGTTTAAAACGATAGGTTGACGTAGATGCTTATGGCATACAACAAATTCAAGGGCTTCCCATTTTCCAGGTGGTTTATTTTTGGCTCTGTTGGAGGTCCTAACAGCACAATCTGTTTTTCATCTACAGATATAGGTGGGTGATTTTCACTTTGGTAGATGTCTCATTTGGAGGGTTTCTTTTCAGTTTTGCATTTTATCATTTTTGAGCTCTATGCTTATATCATTATATGTTTATATGCTTATATGTTTCGTTCCTCTTAGCTTTTGGTACCTCTTACAAGGAGCAAAGCGCAGATCAATGCTACTCTGAATCACTATAAAAATGAATTCTGAAATGACATCAACAAGGTGTGCAATTGTTCTCATTTTTACCTCGCATCTTGCTGTTAATTGAGTTATAGCATGCCACTTTGGCTTGCAATTGTTTGGGTCTCTCATGGGAATTCAGGGGCTTGTTGAATCAAAACAGAGTGATGTCATTTTCTTGGGAGCTAATGAAGAAACTTTGTGGTGGCATATTTTAGACTTTGTGCAACTTATATTATCCATGGTCTCTAAGGCTGGGAATTTCATCTTCTAGAAAGGCTACATTTCACTTCATTCTCTTCTTTTTCTTTTTCTTTTTGGTTTTTTTGGTCTTATATGCAGGATCTGAAGACTGACCCTGAGTTTCTTGCAATACTAAGGGCCACAGTTAAGTGCTTGACTCTTTCTGAGAAGTATTTTGAGAATGTTCTTCTTCTGGCAATTAACAAACGAGGAGCAGATGAAAGAGCACTCATTAGGGTTGTCACTACGTGGGTCGAGGTTAACATGAAGTTTATAAGAAAAAGGTTTTGGATAAAACATCTCACTTCCTCCATCCCAACAGACACAAGAGTAATTGCCTCTGTTAATAAAGTGCCATGGTAATTTGCTTTCCAAATAAGATGACAAGTGTCTGCTGTATCATATGTTGGAACTGTGAAATGGCAACCTCAACAATTTCAAAGGGACATGCATTTTTGTCATAGTGGGAAATTAAGGTAATTGGATGTTTATTAAAGAACTGTATTTTTTGTTTGTTTCTAGATTTCCACCTCTAAAATAACATGTAAATTCTTTCAAGATTGCTGTATATGTCCAAGCATGCAGTAATCATACATGGAATAGATATTTAGTTGACAGCTATAGCCTGGTGACGCAAACAGGCTTTTGAAACTGCTGTGAAGGAAACGACGCACAACACGACTCATCACAGTTGGTGGTGGAGCTGTTAAAAAGACTTGCATGCTCATATCTTATACCAGCAATTCATTTCCCTCGGTATACTTTTTCATACAAATCCAGCTTTAATATGTACGATTAAGAATAAACTCACAGTTTAACTATTCTAGTAATTACATTATGATATTTGTTTTCTTTCTTCAAATTCTTATAGGATATATGCCCATTGCCCGCTGTGTTCGACAACTTTACTGCTAATGTCGTGGTTGGTTGATGGTAGCACAGTTAACCTTGGACTATGGGACACTGCTGGTAAGCAATTGCTTCATGGGTGAAATCAGTTTGCTGCTATAATTCTATCTGAGAGAGCTTGTACATATATAGAAATTTATATTTTAGGCTAAAAAATTGGTAAAAATTAAGCATCAGCAACTTGAATTAGTTTTTTTTTTTTAGGTGTTTGTTTTTTTTCAACCACACAGACACAGGCACACCCTTTACATATTTAGTTTTCATAGAGAATAAAATTATGTAATTCCCTATGTAGTATGTACTTAATGAAGTTGGTGAATACAGGAGGATTATAACAGGCTGAGGGCTTTGAGTTACAGAGGTGCAAATATTTTTTGTTGACCTTCTCTCTCATCAGCTATGAAAATATCTCCAATAAGGTTTTTCATCATAACCCAATTACATTTGTTCCTAGTTTCTTTGGTTAATTAATGGGTGATCCTCCAGTATCAGTTTGACACCTATTTCTTGGCTTTCAGTGAATCCCCCCAACTGTGCCAATAGTGTTTGTAGGAAACAAACTTGGTATGGATTAATTTTACTAGTTAAAATATATCAATCTTAATATTGAACAAATACAAGCCGATTTAAATTTAGCCATGTAAGCTTGGATATGATCTGTTGCAGATGTACGAGAAGACAAGCAGTATTTGATTGATCATCCTAGCACTACGTCAATGATCTTGCAGATGGCTGCTTTATGGAAATCAGGATTGTCAACCAATAGAGGATGGGGGGGGGGAGGAGAAATCATATGCTAGTGATATAAGGGTGATTGTTGGAACAAGTGACTTATATTCTCTCAAGCATAGAGAGTAAGGTTGTGGGTGTAATTAAGGTACGGTATGGGGTATTTTGGGATTTTCTAAAATACGTCCATACAATTAGGGTTTTCTTATAAGTATGTTATGTTGTAATCCTAAATCATTGGATATTGAAATATAGCCGCACTCTCCTGTGGATGTAGGCACATTGCCGAACCACGTAAATTTGGCTCAATTTTTTCTTACTCGCTTTTTTCGTTTCAGTATTATTCATCATTATTGTGCACTGTAACAACAGTTATTGTGATACAAAATGATATTTACTGCATACTTTTTTCTATGAGGACTCACAACAATTGCTTGTTAAGATTTTAGTCATTCCAAATTCATTGAGACCTGAATTTACAATTTGATTTTTTTTTGTTTTTGCCATTTTCTAAGTTTTCGGGTATGTAGTATTCCTAAATACGTTGAAGATATCTTCTTAAAATTGAGTTCATAATTCTTGCTTGTTTTGCACCTTTGCTATATCTAGGAGTGAAAATGACTAACTGCTAATCATTAATCGCTTTGAAAGCGGTTACAGTTAGCGGTTTTAGGTTTTTTCAAAACCGTTAACCATTAACCGCCTTTATATATAGAAATCTAGAAATGATGTCGTATGTAATATAATATTATCGTATTACTATAGATACGACATTGTTTTGTTTTGTTTTTTTTTAAACAAAAAAAAAAACAAAAATTAAAATTTTATAAATTTGTTCTTTGAAAAAGCGGTTAACGGTTATTATAATTACTAAGCGCTAACTGCCGGTTAACCGCTAGATGGTTAACCGCTTAGGCGGTTAGCAAAGGCGGTTATGATTAGCAGTTTTAGCCAATAACCGTTAGCCGTAACCGTATTTTCACCCATAACTATATCCATTTATTATCCTGTACTATTATTTGATATAATAATCATGAGGTGAACTAAAGAGAAGTCTATACTTGATATACATTTTGAGTAATTCAAATTTCACAAAGAGCAGATTTTCTTGAAAGATTTATTTTCATCTCTGCAAAAATTCATCCCAATGTGCAGATTGTCCGAATCTCATCAACAAATCGCTGAAACTGCGATTTCTATCCCCTTTCTCCACATAACCTCTACACCTAGAATGTACTATGTAGTGGTACTAACCGTAAATGAGTCAATATCATGAAATTTGCTTCAAGGAAATTATGAGGTAAAAGGTTTAGGACTTCAAATTTGCAATATAAAAAACCAACCAAACAAACAAATATGCAAAAAACCTCCTTGCCCATGGCCCATGGGCCAAGAGTAATGATATACATCAATCACATTAATCCCCGTCCCTTCAAAGCTTATATGGTGTTGTCAGTTATAGTATTTAATGCATGAAAATTAATTTTTTAGATTGAAAACCACACTACATAAGCTTTGGGGAGAGGGGGTGATTGGGACGATGAATATAATTACTCATTGGCCAAAGGGTCTTTTTCTGGTTTTTTAATTTCTTAAGGATAAAAGAAAATTTCCATATCCAATCTATAAGAACAATTATTCAAAAATTTAATTAACAAAATTAGAAATCCAAAGAGTGAAATTATAAAACCACAAATCACACAAGGGTATTTTGATCTTTTCCCTTAAATATTAATTATTTTGAAGATCATAGACCAAAATCATATACTCTGATTTATCTAATTAATTTTTTAAATATTAAAATGAAACTTTACCTCAAATATTTCTAACCAAAGATTTATTATTTATTAGTCCTAGATTGTTATATATAAAATAATTAAATAAATAAAATACTCCTCTATAGGATCACGTGACCTCCAACAAGTTCCCGTCGTTTTGTGTTGGTATACGTGTCGTTTATGCAATTATCTAATAATCTATTATTATTCATTGCAATCTGCAGAGCAGAGTGGCGACAGGGAAAATGAGCCGGCGGCAAGACCGAGCCGAGACCCTTGTGGAAGCAGCGGTTGGAGTCCTCAACACAGCGGACCCATTCGAGAAGGCGCGGCTCGGCGACTCAGTCGCTTCTCAGTGGCTCCAGGGGACCATCACTCAGCCCTACGACCCGTCCCTGGACCTCCCCGTCCCAGATCGCCCCGCAAGGCTCTCCAACGTACGTGCACTTCAACTCCCTGAAATGCTCTCTTTATATAGATAGATCCTATCAATGATAATATAATAAGATGTAATCATATTATAAGAATTTTAAAGCCCAAAAGCCACTGCCTCTTTGCTCGAATATTCCGTATATAATATGTAAAGGATTTGGTGTTCTTATTTTATATTATTCGATATTTGGGGCGACCGAAAATTTTGTTCAAACCCATTTTTCAGTCTCTATCTCCGTGTGATTTTTTGAATTCGGTGTTTGTGTGGTGATTTTGCTACTGTATGCTGATTTTGGGTGAGGGGGTGATGGTCGACTTAGGGTGGCAATTCGTATTCGTGTGACGAGTTTGGTTGCATCGAGATTATGTATCGGGTTCGTTTCGAGTTCGCGGGTCATGTCAAAAATTTGTAAACCATTATGTCACATAATGGGTTCTAGTCGCGTCGAAACATAAATATAAAACTATATAGGTCAACCCTAACCTTACTCATTTAATTAAATGGGTTAAACTCATTAATCCTAACTCTTTAATTTCGTATTGAGTTCATGAGTTGTGTAAAAAATTGGCAGCTCTAATGGTCATGGTGTTTTTAGAGCATTTTTAGGTTTCAACCAAACACTTGAAAGTGTTTTTCAGACCATTTTGAAGCTTTGGTCATGGTTTTTTTTTTTTTTTTAATTAAAAAAAAAAAAAAAAAAAAAAAAAGCTTTGCAACCAAACACTGGAAAATAACCAGTTTTCCTTGAAAATGTTTTCAATTGAAACATTTTCCGACAGAAAATATTTTACACCAAAAGAAAAGAAACGGAGCCCAAGATTGAACTTTCTATCATGATGATAAGAATCACATGAAACCGTTGATAGTAGCCAGCATGGATCTTATAACAAAGAGGAATGCTGCCATGCATTCTACCCACCATCTCCCCACCATCTCTTCACCTTGTCATCTTGATTTTTTCAAAAAAACAAAAAAACAAAAAAAAAGGCAGAGAGAGAAGAGATGGTGGGGAGATGGTGGGTAGAATGAAGAAGAGCATATCTCTATAACAAATGCTTATGTTCATTTCGTGTTATTATCAAGCAAAGGTTGAACTAAACTTTGATAGGATTTACAAAAATGTCCACGTGTTTAACAAATTTTAAGAGAATTAAAGAGGCTGTGAAATAGATGGTATTTACAAATTTGCATAAACCCACAAAAATGTACATGATACATTTTCATTTTTATAACACATGTTGATTGATATAAATGTTAATCTGACAAGAAAATATATAAACAGTTTCATCTCATTGCACTAATCAAATAAATAGGTTTGGACTTTCACAAGAGTTCAAGAGCCTATCAATTAGTCATTATAACTAAACACAATTGTATCGACCTGCGAATAACGGAATTATGATGGACTTCACTAATTGCCAACCGTCTAATATTTACATCTCTTCACAAACATAGAAAAGATTTCTCACATGATCTTAATGCATCCAACTCATATGCACAGTTATAGCCTTTCATGTACATAAAATAGTCTTATATTTTCCAAGCACCTGAATTATATAAATTTTTTCAAACACAGAGTATACAAGAGAAATATCCACTTAGGGAGAGGGAAAGAACACATCCGAAAACACTACAAAATTAGCAAAGCAAGAACTATTGATAGCAACCATCCACCTATAGAGTTTTGAACAATATATCTTTTAATGTTATCACTGTTCTCTCACAGTCTTCAAAATTTTGAGAATTGCTCTCTCCAGATGCACATATATAAAGTATCTCTCAACAAAAGAGACAGTTTGAAAGTTTGCAATTTTCTTTTTATATGATACAAAAATAATATGATATTTTATCCTTTATTCTCTTATTTGTTTTCATTTAAGTGCTTGTGGAGATCTCCATCATTATTCTTCTAGGTTCCACCTCATTCTCCTAATTGTTTGTCGTATGACTTAAACTAATTTTACAATAAAATAATAGTTGGGTTCAAAGCTCCACTAAAGAAGCATCTTTCTTTCCCTAAATATTCTCAAGTATATTACTGTATGATCTATAAATGACTTGGGTGTATCTATACTTGAGAGATGGTACAAATGGGTATATTTATATTCTTATTGAACAAATTTATATAAGAGACAATAACAACGTGCAACATCAACTAAATGTAGAGCACTACAGTGTCAATTTGCTATCCTTGTTTAAAGCCATTTTCTATTATCTGAAAATGAAAAGAGAAGATGACGGAAAAAATAGATTTGGCAGTGTAAATTCCTGTTAATAATCTTCATTTAGACGGCTGCATTCAGAAAATGGTAAAGAGATATTTGCCACGTATTTAAAATGAAATTTCTGAGCTGAAAGCATCCCAAAATTATGTGCTCTTAAATATTTGAATTCCTGACACCGGGACTTCCTTTACCAACAAAAAAAATTGAGCCACTCATTTTTCTAATTAGAAAAATTGATAGTATTCTAATTAGAATACTATCAATTTTAACACATCAAATAATTTTACAAAGGATCTCTGTATTCTAGAGCTAACACCATCACTAGTAAAGTTATTGAACAAACAAAGAAATAAGTAAAGTTAAATAAACTTAGACAGAGAGAGAGAACCTGAGGGGGGTTTATTATTGCACAAAAATTGTCCACCGGAAACATTCCCAAGTTCGAAATGCTGCATAACGATTCAGAAGGAAAGTTTAAAATTAATTCTTCTAACAAAATGCATTCATATGCAATCCCGTCTGCAGTGCATACATACGAAGTATTGTATCAAGAGAAGACCTAGAAGATGTGTTAAGCTTAACTAATCACAATAGAAGGCCTATATGATGTGGTTAAGTTTAATCAAATCGGAATTCTTTAATTAGGCTTAAAATTAGATTTGATTAAATTTTGATGGTGCACATGTCTCAGTATTTTGATCATAACTTTCGGCTCATGAATCGGATCGAGGTAAAACTAGCGGCAATGGAAAGCTAACAGGAAATTCTACAAATCTTTGTGAAACACAATTTTCATAATTCAAAATTTAGCTATGCCAAAATCGTCTCTCAAGATAAGAACGAAAATCTGGACGATCCTATTCTAACTAGAACTAGTTTTTCTTCCCATTTCAACTAGTACTATGTTTTCTTGTAGTCTATATATAGAGAACTGTTATGCTCGAAATTGTAAGGAATTACACATAAGAATTCCATGTGCTAAGAGAGCGTTTAAGATATTGAGCGTTAGGGTTGGTTTCTCTTAGAGTTAAATGTTGTGCCTTCATCACAGATCATAAATAACCGAAGTCTACCGGAGTTCCGGTAAAGGAGATCAAGTAGAATGATTGTGCTAGATGTTCTAGAAAGGGCTACTGCCGTAGAAGTCAAGTGAGTTGCTTGTCTTATGCAAGGGAGTGTCAATCGCAAATGTTTTGTAAGTGTGAGCGTATTGTAATCCTTATTCTGTTATAGTTGATTGATTTCTTGGGTTTGGTGCCGCGGAGAGGTTTTACATTTTAGAGAGTTCTCTAAATGGTTTTCTCTTCGTAACCAAAATATCTGTATCTCTGTGATCTATTGTTTTACATATTTTGGTTGTATGATTGTTTAATTTTTAATTCTACGTATTATTTGTATACACCTATTCAACCCCCTTATAGGTGTCGTTTGGAGTCGTATATATTTTTTACAATTATTAAATACAGAAAAATTTTCAATTCTTTTGTTTTATTTCAAACACCTTTGGTCATTAAAATTTGAGTCTTTATCTCGTGCTAAAATAAAAAATCTGAGTGTTCGGGTTTAGTTTTGTTTGTGCAAAATGCAACTAAACTACAAGAGATTTCTAGGCTCTATTGTATCTTGAATAAATATTTGTAGTAACCCTTTGCATATCAATTATGGTGGGGGCAAATAATTTCTTAAAAAAACCGACATTGTAACTCACTTTAGGAGCAATTTTTATTTCTTGCTTTCCATTATTTTTCTAACACCTTAGGTGGCTTTTAAGACTGCTATTGGATTAAAGATTCATTCTAAATTCAATGGTAGTTTTAAAAACTAGAAAGTGTGAAAATAAATGTGAAAATGTGAGAGTGTATGTACCATTACTCATGATTCCCAATTTCGAAAATACAGTTAATAAAATAAAAATAAAGACTGGTCTTAAGTAAAAAAAAGAAAGAAAAAAAATTGGTCTTGAGCAACTCAAGTCGTTATCCTGTGGAATCTCTATTACAAAGGGCTTAGAGCAAGGCCGTAAAGCGGTCACCCATGAAAGAAACTCAGTTTGTGATGCTTGTCAACGTGGTAAAAATTGTTCGAATTCTGACTCAAAGATCATCTAGCTAGTCATTTTCCCCCATAGAGTTGGTTGGATGGGCTAGCTAAAGGATTTTGTAAGCCCACTGTTTTGTAAACATCCAGAGTTGGAATCAAAGCTTTTATTGCATAAAATATGTGCCGATACCCATACATTAAAATGTAGTACCATATATATCCCATGCCCATATTTGCTACTTTATGTTTTTGCGATAACCCAGAAGTGTATACTACTACACAAATTATGTATAGAAGAAACTTTGGAGGATAAACACACGCATGGAGAAGCATCCAAGTTTGGATTTTGATATACTATTTATTCATATACATGTTCATGGACTTAATCTAATCTATTCTCTTTAGTCTTGTAGATGCATTAATTTATTGTTATATCTATCTCATCTGTTGTCTCTTATTTATCTGTCCTGTAAATCTGTTTGGAAAGTAAAGATTCTACCTCCAACCTTGTCATCAAAAAGCCGGTGATAAGTAGTAAAGGCTAGCAAAATAGATTAGTGTGTCGGGTTCGGGTCGACCTGCTCCACCCTCCAATCCGATATTGTATTGTCTCTTATATAAATTTGTTCATTTCCTGCAGGCTGGTATCCTTGCTAGCTGTTGGTAGAGGCAACAAAGTTATTCAACCAGTAATTGGAAGTGATGGTAAAATATTTCTAGCTTTCTAATTCTATGCCTAGTATTTTATGCTTCTAATACTAGATTCGATTAGGTGGCTTATTTTTTACCCAAGACTCGAGAGGCCTGCAGTTGTCACAAAAATGAACTTAACATTGATCGCCGGCTACCTCCAAACTCAGCATTTTAGTTATCCCACTCTCACTATTTCATTAAAAATCTTTTTTTAATTATTTTCGAAAAGGATAGAGAATCAAGTTTATTTATTTTATTAAATTAATTTAATATTGTTGAGCTACAGTACTGCTCAACAAATTTGTTAGTCAATGTAGTAACTAGACAATTTTTAAGCCAAAGTAGCTTAGTCGGATGGAATTTTTTTTTTTAGTATTTTTTTGTTATAAAACTAATAAAAATAACTTTTTTGTTATTTTGACTATCCCAATATATATAACACTTACCGTTATTAATAACCCAATGATCAAATGCCCTTTTTCCCTATACACCGTGCCTGATATGGATTAATATGGAAAAAAGTGAAAGTTTGGTATAAAAGAAAAAAAAAAAAAAAATTGTTTGCAATAATTGCTTTATTTAAATAATATTAAAAAGTGAATAATGTTATATAAAAAGTGAAAAAGTGAGAATGTTTTGATGTAATAATTCTTTATTCATTTCATAAAAATAGAGCATGTTGCTCTAACAAAATAATAACATAGTTACACTGAAGAATTTCTTCTAACCAAACTTCATCTATGTTTTGTTTAAGAGCCATTTTTGCTAGAGATCACATCACAGTTCAAACAAGCCGATGGAAGATGATGGAATTAGACTCAATCATATCTAACTATATGAGGAATAAGTTATATCTACATCTTCAAATGTCACCGTCTCAATTAATTTTAAGATATGCAACATATTCCAGCAAATCAAGTCTCTGCCTACTGTTCGATCCATCAAAACTTTCCCAACTAGACAATTATTATCTCACTTTTCCATTTCCACTGCAAGCGCATTCTCAATCACAATCTCTTTCACTTCCTCTACCATCAATAAAATTTTTTCCATATGTCTGATAATTCTTCCGTCATCGGTAAGTTATTTGCTCCCATAAAAAAAAAAAAAGAAAAAAAAAAGAAAAAAAAAAAGACCAAAGATCTAAGACCGCTACTATGAGGGTTTCGTGTAAACAAAACCTTAGAAAACAACTAGAACGAATCGTAAACAAAAATAATAGAAAAACTTCACTCCGTAGATCATCGTAGAAAATAAATCTAAAGAGAAGACAAACAGTCACATTGCAGAGCCTAAGCGTCACTAGACTCACCAATGTATTTTTTTAGAAAAATGAAAAAGTTGAAGAGAAAAGGGAAAAAATAAAAAATGGTTATCCTTTTTCTTTTTCTTTTTTTCCCTCTGGCTGCTAAGGCTTAATGTAATTGTTCTTGAAAATTAAATACAAACCAAACACTTTTATGGATACAAATTTTGTAAGAGATGATTTTTTGTCCTTTAAGGAAAAAGATCCACATATGACCTTAGGGTAGCTTAATTAATTATTAGTTGAAAATTACTCCTTGCCTTATGAAGTGAAAGTTGGTAGTTTTTTTCTTTTCCTCTCCTAATTGATCAGATTATAAAAAAAAATAAAAATGAAATCTATAGCAGTTGGAATTCCATATGAATTGTCAATTAAACATGATCCCTAAACGACTCCGTATTAAGGTTGCAGATTTGGGAATTGGCAACTATTCAGCTGTAAAAAGAAAAGCCTTGATTGAATGTGGGTGGGATTGGCAACTATTTCTGACATGTTTCATTATCGGACATTAAATGCACCCGTTTTTTACGCTTATAATTCAATGCACCTATTTCGATTTCTGATATAAAAAATATATATTTATTTTTTATTTTTTACTTATAACTCATCAACACTCTGCATATAAAATATCTTGTAAACAGCTGGCATGCACTGTACGCTGTACGCTGTACGCTGTACGCATACTTATGCGTAATGGGCCAGTGCTGTCAGTGAGTAGATGGAACCCGTTTTTGGGTGGACAGAAAGATGGTTAGTGTATTTAAAAGGGAGAAAATAGTTCAAAAAAATAAAAAATCACCATCTATAATATATAAGGTCAACAATTTCAGATTCTCACTCAATACTTGGAATATATATATATATATATATATATATATATATATATATATATATATATATATAGTTATTTTAGATTGAGCACAAACCCTACAGTTTTGAATTTTTTCATCAACATTAGAAATTAAGCCAAGATTATACATATATTTTATGTAATCATAATTTACATGTTTTAATCTACCAAAGCACATTGCCTGAGCTGGTGCGTGTGTTACGAGGTGGGGGTGACTAGTTTTCTTCTTCATCACCAAATTTATTGTTAAAGTGCATAAGATAACTTAAAATTACTTGACTTCTTTGTAACTGGTTAATGCGGAGCAAACTTTTTTACATACACTTCGAAGTTCTGGGTTTTCTTCCAAAATTTTGAATTGACATAAATTATGTAAATCTTTGGATCAAATACACATAATATTTTACATAGAAAATATGTTTCCTTATTATTTGAACTACCCAACAATAAAACAATTTATTTAATATAATCTAACAAATTCTTTTAACTTAATTTGAAGAAAAATTATGTCTTAAAATTATCAAAACGAAAAAAAAAAAAAAAATACAAGGTTTTCAAAATTGTTTTTATCTTTTTACAACATCAAAGCAATATTTTCTATTTCAAACTAAAAATAAAAAAAATAAAAAATAAAATCCCTAAAACACATTAACGAACATACCGTTAATTATATATATATATATATATATATATACTCAAAACCAATAGTTAAAGAGTAAAAACAAAATCATACATGTAAATTATAACTTTCAGTGTAATATTATTATTTTTCGTTATTTTGTGTTTTCCTTTTCTCATGTTATTTTATTTTTATAAAATTTCATTTAAAATTTTCTTACAATTAATGGTACGTATTCGCTCTTTCTTCATCTGTCTCTGTCTTTCTGTTGGCCTGATCAGTCACTGGCTTATCTTTATTTCGTTTGAAATGGTATTGTCAGTGAGTAGCTGGTGTGTTGTAGTCAATTAATTAATTATGCCTGTAATGTAAGGCTCAGTGTTGTCGGTTGTAGATGAGTAGGTGGTGTTTGAATTCGTTTGAATGTGGCCTCTTGTTTTTTTTTAAAAAAAGATATCCATTATCTCATTAAAGGAAGACCTCTTGGTCAGAGAATACAAGATTTCGAATGAAATTTGGAAAATTTGGCCCGTTTGCTTAACACCGGGGTCGGTACTGTAATTGAAACGGTACTGTTTTAGTTACAGTGTCATCTGACAAATGCAGTAAAAGTATACTTTTTAATATTAAAATTTTTTTTATTCTTTTAAAGCAAAATATTAAAAAAAAAAGATGGGATTGTTCCAGCCACCCCTTGGCAAAAATGGGGTGGCCAGACCACCCCATTTTTGGCCAAGGGGGTGACTCCCTGGCCGATTTGGGGGTGGTCGAACCACCCCCATGGCCAAGGGAGTGGTCCGGCTACCCCTTTGGCCAAAAAAAAAAAAGGGATCAGGTGTATTTGGGGGTGGTCAGACCACCCCCAAGGGACTGGGGTAGTTTCGAGGTGGGGGTGACTAGTTTTCTTCTTCATCACCAAATTTATTGTTATAGTGCATAAGATAACTCAAAACTAATTGACTTTTTTATATCTAGTTATTGTAGGGAAAACTTTTTTTTACATACACTTCAAAGTTTTGGGTTTTCTTCCAAAATTTTGAATTGACATAAATTATGTAAATCTTTGGATCAAATACACATAATATTTTACATAGAAAATATGTTTCCTTATTATTTGAACTACCCAACAATAAAACAATTTATTTATTTATTTAATATAATCTAACAAATTCTTTTAACTTAATTTGAAGATAAATTATGTCTTAAAATTATCAAAACGAAAAAAAAAAACCAAAAATACAAAGTTTTCAAAATTGTTTTTACCTTTTTACAACATCAAAGCACTATTTTCTATTTCAAACTAAAAATATAAAAATAAAAAAAATAAATCCCTAAAACACATTAAGGAACATACCGATATATATATATATACTCAAAACCCATAGTTAAAGAGGAAAAAAAAAAATCATACATGTAAATTATAACTTTCAGTCTAATATTATTATTTTTTGTTATTTTGTGTTTTCCTTTTCTCATGTTATTTTATTTTTATAAAATTTCATTTAAAATTTTCTCACAATTAATGGTACGCATTCGCTCTTTCTTCATCTGTCTCTTTCTTTCTGTTGGCCTTACCAGTCACCAGCTATCTTTATTTCGTTTGAAATGGTATTGTCAGTAAGTAGCTGGTGTGTTGTAGTCAATTAATTAATTATGCGTGTAATGTAAGGCTCAGTGTTGTCAGTTATATACTCAAAAGCCATAGTTAAAGAGGAAAAAAATCAACATTATTCATATAAAAAAAAAAATAATACTTGTCTATTATTAAATTAGGATTTAACTTCATTAGACAAAATAAATAGAAGCATAAATTTATTTGCCTGGAAAAGATTACTATATGATATTTATCAGAAACTAGTTATAGAAATAAATTATAACTTTCAATATAATATTATTATTTTCGTTATTTTGTGTTTTCATTTTATTTTCTATTTATATAAAAATTGTCCAACTTTATCAAAAAAAAAATAAAATTCATACGTGTAAATCTTAGCTTCGCTAGACTCGATCATATTGCATTTTTCCTGCGAAATGTGGTTAAAAACTTGCCGTCTGTTCGACGTGGCAATTTTTCACCCTTAGATCTTCTTAAAAAAGTCCGGCTTATTTATAACCTGCTTATCTGGCTCATTAACTGTTCAATGACATACTAACGATCAATGGCCGTTTGAACTGCTTATATATATAGCAAATCAATTGAGTGGGCAAATTAATGGGACACACCAGGAAAGTTCTTTCTTAGCATTAAATTCTAATTTCCTGACGTATAAAATATGCCGACACCCAATATCTCGACCCAAACAAGACGCCATAAATTAAAGGCCAAGAAAGTTTTCTCAATATAAATGGGCCACAAACATTTATAACGGTGGTTGAGATAATGTAGACGTAATGGAAACGTCTTAGCGTCATGGTCAAGTAATCAATCTCTTATCTCTTATCAACTAATTAAATGTACAGCACCACAGTGTCAATTTGCTATCCTTATTTAAAGCCATTTCCTATCATCTGAAAATGAAAAAAAAAAAAAAAAAAAAAAAGTTCAATAATATTTATTGAGGCAGGGCTGCATTTAGAAAATGGTAAAGACTTGTTTGCCACGTATTACATAAAGAGATAATATTATCTCACTAGCAAAGAAATAAGTAAAGTTAGATAACCTGAGAGAGAGAACCTGCATGTGGGTTTTTTTTTTTTTTTTTTTGACAGTTTAAGACCATAAGTTGATGGTCAAGAGCTTCTTATTTTTCAGGTGGTTTAGTTTTGGCTTTTTAGAAGCTTTCACAGCACAATCTATTAAACATATTCAGATTCAGGGTTTAGTAGTAGTGGTGACATGAAAGTAGGAAAAAAAATAATAATAATTGATATCCAAATCCACAAGCTGTCTTTCCAGTGTCAGCTTGTTTCATCAATGCCAGTATGAGAAAGCCTGTCATGCTGCACGTTGATTGGTTTAAGACTAGAAAATTCAACGGTGGGATATTACTTACAGGTACAATGATGTATGTTCTTTGTCGTATATTGAATGCTAATTTTAATCCTAACAAGCTAATGTGGAAGTTGTTTGCTGCTTAGCTATAGTCCTACAAATCTACAATGTTGTAGTTATTGCAGTTTTGAAGAGAGATTTGCAATTTTTTTTTTTTTTTTTTTAGGATAAAATGATAAAACAAAAAACAGCTAGTGGTGTTTGGTAGGGAAGTTTAGATAAAAATTATAGCTTGCAGATTTAGTTTAGACACGTATTATATTAGAGATGTTATTCAGTATTCACTTTATGCTCTACTTGATGCAATTTAAAAAGAAATGCAATTTTAAATATCTTTAAACTTGATATTGGAGGAAGCATAAATTCTCTGAACTTTCACTTGAAATGAGTACATTTTCTATAAACCAAAACAACAAGAAACATAAGGTTGGGAATTTTGTTTATATTTTTCTGTTCTCATTTATGAAAAGCATGATATATTGGTGGGAGTGGTTCAAGACAGGCATAAGACTACTTAGAATTCAAGCACTAGAGTTGGTTTGAAAAAGGACTCAACACTCTATTGTTTATACATGACATCTTTTCTCAACTCTTTGTAATCAAATACAAACCCAGTTCTCTTCAGATTATTCTCTTTGATTTCAGGTATTGTTAACAAAGTTCAACCGCCGGTTTGGGGTGGCTTTATGACCTTTGGAGAGGTCTGAATCTTAAAAAAAAAAAAAAAAAAAAATTGTTTGGCCCTTGGGGGTGGTCCCCCAAAACTATATATATATTAGTTTGGGTTTAGGGGTGGCCGGACCACCCCCATGCTTGGGAGTGGTCCGGCCACCCCTGGCCGATCATTGGGGTGGCTCTCAAGCGACCTCCAGCTAAAATTGAGTGGTCTTGCCACCCCTTAAAGTCAAGATGGGATGGCTAGCCATCCCTTATTTTTTTATTAATTAATTAATTTTTTTTTTATCTAAAATATTATTTTTTTTAATGAAATATGTGTCTTATTTGTGGCTATAAAATTTTTAATATTTTTAATTTATTCTAGACCGGAAAGAATTCTATTCAATTCAATGCACCTATTTCTATTTCTGATATAAATTTTTTATTTTTTATTTTATTTTTTACTGATGATATCAATACCATATAAAATATCTTGTAGACAGCTAGCATGCACTGTATACATACTTATGCGTAATGGGCCAGTGTTGTCAGTGAGTAGACGGTACCCGTTTTTGGGTGGACAAGAAAAATGGTTAATGTATTTAAAAGGGATAAAATAGTTAAAAAAATAAAAAATCACCATCATTAATAAGGTCAACAATTTCTGATTCTCACTCAATATTTGGAAAAAAAATTTATATATAGTTATTTTAGATTGAGCACAAATGTTACAGTTTTGAATTCTGACGTCAACATTAGAAATTAAGCCAAGATTATCGGGGCGGAACTAGGATTTATGGAGTGGAGGGACGAATTTTTTTTTTTTTTAGATACATTAGGAAGACAGATTATAAATACAAAAGTACATCGATACATCATACATATAATCTCTGTGTATGTGTGTGTGCGCATATTTTTATAAAATAAAAGCATATAAGTCTTAAATTTAATCTTATAACATCACAAACATATAATAATATAAACAAATAGCAAAATAAACTAAACATGATTTATTGGGTCCAAGAAAAATGTAGCTTTGAATATATAGGGAAATTAAATAAATGGGGGTATTTGAAGTTTTTTTTTTAAAAAATGTTGGAAGAGAGGGCAAAACTTTAAAAAATAAATAAATTTAAGGACACAAATATAATTTTGGAGGGAAAAAGTATAATTTTGGGGGAATAAATTTATAAATATGCATACTTTAAGATACTTTTTAAAAATTTTGGGGGTACAATTGTCCCCCCAACCATTGCCTTGGGTCCGCCCCTGAATTTAGATTATAAATATATTTTTTGTAACCATAATTTACATGTTTTAATCTACCAAAGCATGTTATTGCCCTAGCTGGTGCGCGCGTTATGAGACTAGGGTGACTAGTTTTCTTTTTCATCACTAAATTTATTGTTAAAGTGAGGAGGCTAACTCAAAACTAATTGACTTCTTTATATCTAGTGAATGCGTGGGGCAAACTTTCTTTTGCATACACTTTAAAGTTTTGGGTTATCTTCCAAATTTTGAATTGAATTTGACATACATTACGTAAATCTTTGCATCAAATACACATAATATTTTACATAGAAAATATGTTTCGTAATTATTTGAACTACCCAACAATAAAACACTGTTATTTATTTATTTAATATAATTTAACAAATTCTTCTAACTTAATTTGAAGAAAAATTATATCTTAAAATTATCAAAAAAAAAAACAAACAAACAAACAAAACAAAAAATACAAAGCTTTCAAAATTGTTTTTACCACATCAAAGCACTATTTTCTATTTCAAACTAAAAAAAATAAAAAATAAATCCCCAAAACACATTAGGGAACATACCTTTATATATATATATATATATATATATATATATATACTCAAAACCCATAGTTAAAGAGGAAAAAAAAATCATACATGTAAATTATAACTTTCAATATAATATTATTATTTTTCGTTATTTTGTGTTTTCCTTTTCTCATTTTATTTTATTTTTATAAAAATTGCCCAACTTTATATATATAAAAAATAAGCATACATGTAAAGGAAATGAAAAAATGTTTAGTTAAATTTTAAACTTTAAAGGGAACGAAAAAATTTATATAAGAGAACAACAATATGCAACATCAAGTACAGTGTCAATTTGAATAAAAAAAAAAAAACACTAGTGTCAATTTTTTTTTTCTTACTGATAAATCATCAACATCATATATAATAGAGAAATCATGTAGACAGCTGGCATGCACAGTACAAAATGCGCCTCAGCACTAATGCTCTATTCATTATAGGATCCTCTCCATTTCATTTGAAATGGAAAGTATCACTTTAATGTAAAATGAAAGATAATGTTATCTTAATATTAAAATAAAAGGATAATATTTACACTAAATGAATACTTTTCATTTCAAATAAAAGGGAAGGATCCTATTCCTAACAATGACGGTACAAAATGCACCTTAGTGCTAGTGCTGTAACATCCCCAGCCCGTTAAGGCTGAGTTTGCCACTTTTCTTCTTTTACAACAAAAGTTCTTGCAAAGATCTATAAGGTCTATCAGAGTACTTGATTTTAAAGGATACGAAAAATGTATAAAACATTATTCAAGAGATTTTATTACAAGCGAAATTAGAAAACATTAAACTTTAGTTGCGGAATATCATATCGTTACAATAACTTATATGAAAAGACTTTGAAAATTAATAATTATTCCCACCCCATTCCGGCCTCCTATTCCAGCATCCTTTCTACCTGAAAACAAGAAATAAAACTGAATGAGCCCAAAGGGGGCCCAGCAAGTAAAATCCATAACCATAAATAGTTTTACTCCTTGTTCTCAGTTTTGAAAATCGTTTTCGCAAATAAATATAATTCTAGCCATAATAATATCTGTATGTACGGTTGCATCTCCCGTAACATATACATACTATTACATCTAGTAATAGATCATCGTTGTAAATCATCTTTATAAATCATCATCATAATGCATCATTATAAATAATCTTTATAAATCATCTCTGTAAATCATCATAGCATATCATCGTTGAAAATATAGTATCATTTTCTCATAATAAGGCCCATGTACACTATTACCCCTGTGCACGAGGGTTGCGGGTCCTTGTGACCATGGCACTGAACTGTGGCCTCAGCCATGCCCGACCGTCAATTAACTCTTTTTCTTGGTGCACTCAACGGTCTGTTGATGGAATACCACCTTCTGGCATAGCCTCCTTCAGTGGTTTCGCCTCCATCCGAGTATCGGTACCGAACTCTCATCTTATCTTATCTTGGGGCCAAAAATACTCTCCTCCATACATGTGCCCTCATTTCATAAACATTTATCTCATCTCTTGTACTTTTCTTTGTACTTCTTTTGATGCATCTTAGGGCAACATGTAGGAGGGTTTATCATCATTTTTCTTTCTTATAATCATCATCATTTCTCAACTTTCTTTTCTTAAAATGGAAACTTTTCCAAATATAAACTTGTTGTACATAGAAAGCGTTTAAAGAAATAGAAACTTTCTACATAATTCATTTAGAAATCCTTCATGCATGCAACATAACTTCATAATACGTAAATAAAATAATCATTTACAGTTTGATACAAGAATGAATAAATAGCATGACATGAAGTAACTTTAGAAGGGGTAGTGAATTTACTTACCTCTAGACTGAAGCTAAAAGTGGTATGAAGGAATCCAGTTGCTCCAATATGACTAACACCACTAGTATATCTTTTGAAACTAATTTCTAAAGTCCGCTATCTCTTGTGTTCTTTCTTTCTTGTAGCGCTTGGTCTCGCCCTTTCTCTCTCTGTTTTGAGTAAATACTCTTAGAAAGAAGAAAGACCGAGTAAAAAGCGGAAGAAGGAAGAATATATATGCAAGAGATGGGAGAGGAGATGAGTTGTGAAAATTGTGAAGGAGAAGAGTTCTATTTATAGGAGAAAATCAAACACTATTCTACCTTCAATTTACAATTATACCCTCATTTTACTATTTCACCTACCACCTACTATTCCACCTACCACTTACTATTCTACCTACCACTTACTATTCTACCTACCAATTTCCAATTACCATTCATACAATATCATAAATTTCTCAAGAATTAACATCATTGCCTAATATGAATATAATCATAGCATCAAATTAATATCTCTAAAATAAGACTTTCAAAATCTGAGGTGCTACATATTTACTATCCTATTATTTCACCAATTACCATTCTCTAATTACCACTCTCATAAATTTCCCAAGAATTAAAATCCTTAGCTACAATGGATATTAAAATAACATCATTATCAAAATAATCTATTTAAATAGCTTTGAAAATTCTGGGACACTACAATCTTCCCTCCTTATTAGAATTTCGTCCTCGAAATTAAAACCTATAATATTATCGTCCAATCTTCAAGTTGAGGGATTCAGATTTAAATAATCCTTTCAATCCTTCATCAAAGCCTACTCTCTTTTATCATATTGAAATTTTATCTCCTTCTACTAGGAGTAAATCTTATTCACAGTCTAAAGTCACGATTTCTGCAATCATTCATCAGTTCACACTAAAATCATACCTCAACATCTTTTCCATTGTTTCTTTCCAACCTCAATAACAACAATCGAGTTATTCATCAACAGTCTACAATCAAGGTTTAAACATCAAATTAATAAATCATGTGATCAATAATCTTTTCTAAATCCTCGAGACACCTTAAAATATACCCTTATCAATCGATACTCTAGAAAACTGTCGCAAATCCGAATAGGCAGATACTATAGATCACAACCTATCTATAAAATAAAAATTCATCTCCGTCATTAACTTGATCACAATAATAAAATCCTCCAAATTAATCACACTAAGATGATTTTTTTTTTTTTTTTTTTTTTTTTTTAACAAAAATTAACCATTAGAAAAATGCTCATGCATCATTTACTAGAGACCACACAACAATGCACACTCTACTTGGCCGGAATGTGGCTTCTCATTAACCCCCCCAAAATTATTATTATTATTATTATTATTATTATTTTTTTTTTGAAAAGTCTGCCAGAACCTTATAACCTTTGCTCTGATACCAAAATTGTAACATCCCCAGCCCGTTAAGGCTGAGTTTGCCACTTTTCTTCTTTTACAACAAAAGTTCTTGCAAAGATCTATAAGGTCTATCAGAGTACTTGATTTTAAAGGATACGAAAAATGTATAAAACATTATTCAAGAGATTTTATTACAAGCGAAATTAGAAAACATTAAACTTTAGTTGCGGAATATCATATCGTTACAATAACTTATATGAAAAGACTTTGAAAATTAATAATTATTCCCACCCCATTCCGGCCTCCTATTCCAGCATCCTTTCTACCTGAAAACAAGAAATAAAACTGAATGAGCCCAAAGGGGGCCCAGCAAGTAAAATCCATAACCATAAATAGTTTTACTCCTTGTTCTCAGTTTTGAAAATCGTTTTCGCAAATAAATATAATTCTAGCCATAATAATATCTGTATGTACGGTTGCATCTCCCGTAACATATACATACTATTACATCTAGTAATAGATCATCGTTGTAAATCATCTTTATAAATCATCATCATAATGCATCATTATAAATAATCTTTATAAATCATCTCTGTAAATCATCATAGCATATCATCGTTGAAAATATAGTATCATTTTCTCATAATAAGGCCCATGTACACTATTACCCCTGTGCACGAGGGTTGCGGGTCCTTGTGACCATGGCACTGAACTGTGGCCTCAGCCATGCCCGACCGTCAATTAACTCTTTTTCTTGGTGCACTCAACGGTCTGTTGATGGAATACCACCTTCTGGCATAGCCTCCTTCAGTGGTTTCGCCTCCATCCGAGTATCGGTACCGAACTCTCATCTTATCTTATCTTGGGGCCAAAAATACTCTCCTCCATACATGTGCCCTCATTTCATAAACATTTATCTCATCTCTTGTACTTTTCTTTGTACTTCTTTTGATGCATCTTAGGGCAACATGTAGGAGGGTTTATCATCATTTTTCTTTCTTATAATCATCATCATTTCTCAACTTTCTTTTCTTAAAATGGAAACTTTTCCAAATATAAACTTGTTGTACATAGAAAGCGTTTAAAGAAATAGAAACTTTCTACATAATTCATTTAGAAATCCTTCATGCATGCAACATAACTTCATAATACGTAAATAAAATAATCATTTACAGTTTGATACAAGAATGAATAAATAGCATGACATGAAGTAACTTTAGAAGGGGTAGTGAATTTACTTACCTCTAGACTGAAGCTAAAAGTGGTATGAAGGAATCCAGTTGCTCCAATATGACTAACACCACTAGTATATCTTTTGAAACTAATTTCTAAAGTCCGCTATCTCTTGTGTTCTTTCTTTCTTGTAGCGCTTGGTCTCGCCCTTTCTCTCTCTGTTTTGAGTAAATACTCTTAGAAAGAAGAAAGACCGAGTAAAAAGCGGAAGAAGGAAGAATATATATGCAAGAGATGGGAGAGGAGATGAGTTGTGAAAATTGTGAAGGAGAAGAGTTCTATTTATAGGAGAAAATCAAACACTATTCTACCTTCAATTTACAATTATACCCTCATTTTACTATTTCACCTACCACCTACTATTCCACCTACCACTTACTATTCTACCTACCACTTACTATTCTACCTACCAATTTCCAATTACCATTCATACAATATCATAAATTTCTCAAGAATTAACATCATTGCCTAATATGAATATAATCATAGCATCAAATTAATATCTCTAAAATAAGACTTTCAAAATCTGAGGTGCTACATATTTACTATCCTATTATTTCACCAATTACCATTCTCTAATTACCACTCTCATAAATTTCCCAAGAATTAAAATCCTTAGCTACAATGGATATTAAAATAACATCATTATCAAAATAATCTATTTAAATAGCTTTGAAAATTCTGGGACACTACAAGTGCTCTATCAATGATTCCTTTGGCGTATTGTCACTACAAAAAACATGCAGTTTATTGATGTGGCAAACAGTAATTTATATTTGCCACGTCAATAAATTTTGACGTCTCTAACTAGACATGTAAAAAAAAACATTTTTGACGTGTTAGATTTTAACATGTCAAAAATTTTTGACGTGTCATTTTAGCACGTCAAAAATTTTTGATGTGTTACACCCACATGTCAAAATTTACAATTAATTATAATTATAAAAATATGTATTAAAAAAAATTAATGTAGTGATTTAATTTTAATGGATAGAAAATTTTATTTTTTCATATTAGTATAAATTAATTGGTATATATATATATATTATCACATGCATGCATAATTGTATGCTTATTGTATACCAATTAATTAATATAATCAATTAGTCTAGTAATATTAATATCTAGAATATTAAATTATTTATTATTTAATTAGTTTTAAGTATATTGTATGGATAGTGTGTTATATAAGATGAAAAAAAAGATATATATTAAAATTTAAAACTTTAAAAATTTAAGTTGGTATTTTTGACATGTCACATGTCATTATTAGACACGTCAAAAATTTTAATTAACTATAATTAAAATTAATTAGGTTGTAAAAAATTAAGATTTGAATTGATATGAAAAATTAATTTTAGCATATTAGTATAAATTAATTGGTATATACGTATATATCATAATCATACTATTGTACAATTAATATTAATATTACATGAATATGAACCAAACATTTCATTAATATGATATGAAATTATCATGCATAAGTCATTCTAGTAATATTAATTAATGTCATAAACAAATTAATTTTTACAAAATATATAGGACATACATAATGTATTTATTTTATAAGACCCGCAAACCCCACATGAACTCGGCCAACACAGAATACAATGTTTGGTGAGTAGATTATTGAGCCCTCACGAAAAAATGAATTTTATTATCTGTACATCTAGAATATTAATTTGTTTATTCTCTAATTAGTTTTAAATATATTGTATGGATAATATGTTATGTAAGAGAAAAGAATGATATAAATTAAGTAAATAAATGATATAAATTTAAATTTTAAAGTTTTAAAATTTGAATATGGATTAAAAAATGAAAAAATAGTCTTGACGTGTCACATGCGGACACATCAAGAAGTTTTGACGTGCCATGTGGCACGTCAAGAGTTTTTGACGTGCGCCAAGTGGCACGTCAATACTTTTTGACGTGTCCACATGGCACGTCAAAAACTCTTGACGTGCCACATGTGGCACGTCAAGAAGCTTCCTCGGGAAGGCGCATCTAGGCTGGATGATCCAGTTGCCTTCCCGAGCTTTTCCATTTTTTTTCTTTCTTTCTTTCTTTCTTTCTTTCTTCTTCCTTCTTCCTTCTTCCCTCTCTTTCTTTCTCTCCCCCGCGCAACTCAACCTGCAAACCCAAATCATTCGCCATTTTTTTTTCTCGATCATCAGCCCTCTACAACATTTCTCTCACCTGCGTACTCTCTCTCAGCTTGGCCGTTCTCCCTCTTTTTCACGTACGTTGTCTCTCTCTCTCTCTCTCTCTCTCTCGGTGGTTCTCTCTCACCGGCGCCCGTCACCGGGGCTGTTCACTCTGGCCACCACGCGTTCTCTGATCGAGTCTCGAAAATCAGGTATATATATACCTGATTTCATCTATACCGAAATATATATATATATATATATATATATATATATATATATATATATATATATATATATATATATATATATATATACACTAATTTTTTTATTTATATATTATATAAATAAAAAAATTATATAAATATGCAATTTACAGTGTATATTATTATATATTGTTGATGTAGTTATATTAACAAATTCTTTCTACATGTTAGCTAATTAATTTTTTTGCTTAAGATATATGTTTTGTATTGCTTGTTTGACATATATGTTTTGTATATGGTGAAAATATTGTTTAATGTATTTGCATGCATGCATGCAAAATTACGTACCCTCATATTTTGAAATTAGTTTTTTGTGGTTAATTTATGTTTAGATTTTGTAAATTTAATTTATGTTTATATTTCGTAAATTTAGAATAAGTATGTAAATGCTAAGAACGGAAAAAAGAAAGTGAAAAATAACTAACATAGGTGGCTAGATTTATTTTATCTACACTTCCCATACAAATGCATAAATGTTATAATAAACGGAAAAAACTAAAACCAACATTTAACCTAGCTAGCTATATCCAATGAAGTGGATCTGCAGGATAACATTGACTACATCCGACAAGCCTTAGAGCCGTACGTGGTTAAAAAAAAATTTGCTTTAATAATATATTAATTAAAGTTTACATTATATATAGTTGACATTAATATATTATATAATTAATAATATATTAATTTGCTTTAATAAACTATATATATTAATATATATAGTTTACATTAGTTGACATATTTAATGTTATTTCTTTCTACATTGATTGGTTATTGTGGTGCATATTTTATCTATTATATACATAATTAATTGGGTGCGTTATGTGTTTCACAGGTTGACATGAGTACGAGGGGGAAGAGTAGACGACGAGGGTCCCTACATATAGAGGACCAGGGGTATAAACCATTACTTCCCGAGCATGGGGAAGGGGCCCAGCAGGTTCCGTATGACACTGGCACGTCATATAATCTTGGTAGTACCCCGCCTATGATGAGCAAGATGGGGATATGCGCACCTGGGGAGGTAGAGCGGTTGTTCCCCTCGAGTTGAACAGTGGTATCCAATACAGTGAGCCATCGTATCCGGATGACAGTGAGACACAATACTATGGGGAGGATGCGGATGTTGGCTAAGATGACTCGGAGCCCGATGATCCTACAAAAGTGTTGGGCGTTAACCAGCTCCAGACAATAAGTAAGTATATATGCTTCAAATACCAATATTAAATACATATAAAATTTATGTAGTTATTATTGAATTCCAAATAATTAACATTTGCAATTATTAATGTGTTAGGCATCGGGCGAGACGGGGGCACCCAAACTCAGGTGGTGACAATCCCACTATCGAACAAGACGTGGGAGGTCCCCCTCGGGCAAAATGTCGTGTGCGAGTACAATAAGGCGTGGCAGCCTGTAGGATTTAGCGGGATGAAATCCAGGAGGTCGACCAGCAACGTCATAAGGGCCGAGAATTATATTAGATTAGGGGATGAATGGGCGGATGTACCTCCCCGTGCGAAAGAGGATGTATGGGATGCCTTGATGGTATGGTTAAACTCTTTATTCTATTTTCGCACGTGTATTTCAATATTTTAAAAGTTGTTAATGAGTGAAATTATACGCCTAACTTTTTCAATTTGTGCAGACTGAGTTCTACATCCCGCCTGAGTACAATCTAGAAGCGATTAAAAGGGATGCGTTCAGAGACATGGGAGTGAAGCTGAAAAGTTGGAGACATGCTGTAAAAAAAGCATTAAAAATCATGTCGGGCGATACTCCAGACGCAGTGAAGGCGAGAATGGGTGAGAATGCCGTTAGGGCATACAATGCCGAGAACTTGAATGTCTTGTTGACTAAATGGTGCGACCCGAAGAATAAGGTACATCATGAGTGTAGTTGAATTAATTGTAATTGTGTTAGGCCTGACATTTTATGGGTGGTATTCGTGTAGGAGTTTGTTGCCTACATGCATGAAGGCATTGTGAAAAAAAAAACAACACACCTCACTGCACTGGGTCGATGAGCTTCGTTAGAGCGACACATCAAGAGGTATTTGTCTTATATATATATATATATATATATATATATATATATATATATATATATATATATATATATATATATATATATTTAGGTCTTTGTTATTTTATTTTCGATTTTTTATTGATTTTTTTTTCTATGCATACCTTATCTTTGGGCACTACTCCGACTTGAGCGCAAAATTATATCACGAAACACACGAAGAAGGATGGTGGCTATCCGAATAAAGTGGTCAGGGAGAGATGCGTAAGTACTCACTGATATATATTTTGATAAATTATTTATGATTAACGTTTCTTATATGAGATACTAACTTGTTTTTTAATGTACAGGAGATGATGAAGGAATTGATGCCTACTGACCAGGCATTGACGTCGACCATTACTGAAGGGACAGTACGGTGGACACCTAATGACGCGTATGCTCAGGCGCACGGAAATAAGCCTGAGTATGCTGGCAGGGTCCGACAGGTGGGTGCGAATGTGCTGCCGGTGCGGGGCAGCATACATTCGTACTATACACCGTCTGAGGCACGGTCTCATAATTAGTCGAGCTCCTCGTTCTCACAGATGAAGGATAGGATTAGAGAACTTCAAGAGGAGCGAGCAGAACAACGACGTGCGATGGATGAGATGGCGAAACAGATTGAAGAACAAAAAGCTCGGGAAGCAAAGAAAGATGCTATGTTTGAGGCCGTGTTCGCTAAGACCTCTGGATCTGCACCCTACAGAGGTAATGATATATTTTGTGTTGTTTTTCTAATAGTTAGAAACTCCTAGTTTTCACAAAAGTCCCAGTTAGCAACGCTTTGTTACAACGGTCCATTTAAGAACTAACGTATATTTGTATCACTGTATAGATTAATTTGCAATTTGTGTATTGATTATTACTGGTTCACAACTCATTTGCAGGTAATGCAGATTAAGCGTTGGGGGATGACTGTGTTGAGTTGGGCTGAGCACGTCGTTTATCATCACTGATTGTTAAGTTCTATCTATTTACTTTTGTTTATTGCTTTATATATAGTTAGATCAAACTATATGTTTGTTGAGACTAATTGGAACTTATTTTTGCCTTGTGTTGGAACGTATTTTCGATGTATATATCTGTTTCGTTATGTATTGTGTTGGAACGTAGTTTGTGTGCTAAAATTTTGTTTAATGAAGTTGTGTTGGAATTTCATACGTATTGAATGTATGAGAAATTGGATATGTATTAGATATTGGATATGTATTATTGGATATATATTGGATATTGGATATATATTGTATATTGGATATATGTATTGGATATTGCATATATATTGTATATGTATTGGATATTGTATATTGTATATTGGATATTGGATATTGGATATTGTATATTTGATATTAGATATTGGATATTGTATATTGGATTGGATTGGATATTGGATTATGTATTGGATATTGATATTGGATATTGTATATTGTATATATTGGATATTGTATATTGTATATTGGATATTATGTATTGGATATGGATTATGTATTGGATAGGGATATTGGATATGGATTATGTATTGGATATTGGATTATGTATTGGATATGAGATTATGTATTGGATATGGATTATGTATTTGATAGGGATTATGTATTGGATAAGACTTATGTATTGGATATTGGATATTGGATTATGTATTGGATATTGGAATTGGAATCGGATTATGTATTGAATATTGGAATTGGATATGGATTATGTATATTGGATATTGGAATTTGATTATGTAATGGATAGTATTGGATTTTGATATTAGATTTGTATTCGGATTATGTATTGTATTGAATATTGGATTTGGATATCAGGTTAATATTGGATTATAATATTATATTGAAAAAAAAGTATATTTTTGACGTGTCAAACGGAGTGACATGTCAAAAAAGGACGTCAAAATTTTTGACGTGGCTGTTTTGCCACGTCAAAAAATTTTTCACGTGGCAAAACAGCCACGTCAAAAACTTTTCAACACGTCAAAAATTTTTGACGTGGTACTGTAGACACGTCAAAAATCTGAAATTTTTGACATCCCCCATTCTAACCGTTGAGAAACGTCAAAAGCCACCCATCAAAAACTCCACGTTAAAAATTCTTGGCATTTTTGTATTGTGTGGCGCATGTGAAACCAATAAGGCATCATCATAAAGTAATGTAGCTAGCCTTTTGTCGGATACATTGACCCTACCACAAGGAGAAGATTGAAGATAATTAGTGCTACAGATGACGTGGCCTCCATTAAATAAGGCATTAGAAGAAAAGGAAAAAGGCATGCTACATATTATTTTCACAATCATCTTTCAATCATTTATTTTTGTAAATTTAATGAACTAATCATTGAATTTATAAACTTATATGATTCTCACAAAATTTCAAATAATGTTAAGGGAGGATATTATGTTTGCTTCGATTGGTTTAGGTAAAACAAGGAAGTTTGTTTCAAGTAGGGATGTATAAGCGGCTATAATTGTAATTGTTGTTATTCCCTCATAATCCCAAGTGCTAGGCCAGTTAGCTATTAACCACAATTGACAATTATGCAATTATTGAAGGTCGTTTATTAACGAGGGCAGATAGTGGAGATAATGCATTATAGCATTTCTCTTAACCCTACAAATACGTGGCCCCCACTAAGCATCTTTTTGAAAAAGAAAAATAAGCTACTCTTGAAAAAACAGAAGAAAAGACAAAGCGTCCAAAAGCATAGGAAGACAAAGAAGAGTTTGGCTCTTTCTCATCATATTCTCGGGAAAGACAGGGTGGAAATTTTTTTTTTTTCAGAAAGTGTTCAAACCCAAAGATGAAACGAAAAGATGGCAATGGGACTATAGACTATGGTGATTAACCGACTTTCAATAACTACAAATTGATATTTGGCCTATCGGTTGCAGTTAGGAGGGATTAAATACAACTGTAACCACAACCACTTCTACATCCCTACTTGAAACAAACTCCCTTGTTTTACCTAATCCAATGGAAGTAAACATGATATCCTCCCTTAACATCATTTGAATTTTTGTGGAACCCACATAAATTTATAAATTCAATTATTGATCTATTAAATTTACAAATAAAAATGGTTGAAAGACGATTGAGAGAATGATGTGTAGCATGCTTCTTATTTAAATATAAAAAAGAGAAATGCACTGAATTTTACTTCTATAGTACATTAAATGCACTCACTTTTACTCTTATATGATGAATTAGTATTCTTTCCAGATCATTTGAAATGGAGAGGATCATATTCCCTATATGACTACCTCCTATATTATTGCTTTCTACGTATTTATTATAAGACGTCTTCCTTGCCAACCCTAATTTAAAATAGGGTATTCTCAATTTCGAATGAAATAGATAATATATATTTTAATTGTCAATAATTAAAATTAATGCATGGATTAAATAAATCATAACCATAAAATAAATAATATTTATTTCATTTAAGCATAGCGTATATAAGAATATTGTTTTTGTGTTTTCTGCACATTCAATCGTATGACAGTGTTTCTTATTTATAATAATAAAGAGATTGTTTTGTTTACAAGATCAATAACCGATAGAAACCTAATCCTAAATTGTCTTTGAGAAGTAATTCACTTCAGTTCTTGTTCCTGCAAGAGTTTCTGTTTGAGCAAAGTTCCTTTGTCATTATCTTTATCACAATCAGTTGTTTGTGATTTATCTGTTCCAATACGCCCCCTCAAACTTGATGTGCGCATGCTAACGTTGAGGATGGATTTTAGCACCAAGAACTTCTGTGAAACTAAATGTTTGGTAAGGATGTCAGCTATTTGGTCTTTCCTTGAGATGAAATGAATGTCAAGTTCCTTGGCAGCCACTAAGTCACGAACAAAATGATAGTCGATGGCAATATGTTTTGTTCGTGCATGAAACATGGGATTGGAGGAGAGATATGTGGCTCCGATATTGTCACAATGTAAGATCGGAGGATGCTGGAAATGCTGACCAAGTTCACGAAGAAGAGCTTGAATCCATACCAATTCGGATGAGGCATTTGCTAAGGCTTTATACTCAGATTCGGTGATAGATCTTGATACCATGGGCTGCTTTTTCGAACTCCATGAGAGTAGATTTCTGCCGAGAAAGGTACAATATCCAAAAGTTGATCGACGATCATCGGGGCATCCCGCCCAGTCAGAGTCTGAATATGCTGTGAGAGAATGTGAAGACGAGTGATATATTGAGAATGTATGATCACTTGTGAACTTTAAGTAACGCAGGATGCGCTTGACTGCTGTCCAATGGGTGTCTCGGGGTTCCTGCATGAATTGTGATACCTTGTTTACGGAAAATGACAAATCTGGCCATGTGAGAGATAGATATTGAAGAAAGCCCATTGTGCTACGGTATAATGAGGGATCAGTGATTGTGGAGCCATCAAACTTGCTTAAAGGGAAAGAGGCTGACATTGGAGATGATATAGGCTTGGCAAACATCATGTTTGTTTTTGTAAGTAGATCATGTATGTACCGTTGTTGAGAGAGATGAAGAGCATCTTTTGTCCAAATTGCTTCAACGCCTAAGAAGAAGTGCAATGGTCCAAGGTCTTCGATGGCAAAGGATAGTTGCAGGTCAGCAATAAGTCTTGGAATAGCTGCTTGGTGGGAGCTCATAATGATGATATCATCGACATATATTAAAACAAAGATAGTAACACCATTACATTTATAAATAAAGAGAGATGAGTCAGATTTTGAACCTTTGAACTTTAGTTCATGAAGCCGTGAACACAATCGATCAAACCAGGCCCTTGGTGCTTGTTTTAAGCCATATAATGCTTTGTGCAGTTTGCAAACTGCATTGGGGAAGTTGGGATGTGTGAATCCTGGAGGTTGCAGCATATAGACGTTCTCCTTGATGACACCATGTAGGAATGCATTGCTAACATCAATTTAATGAATAGCCCAATTTTGAGTGACGGCAATAGTAAGGACAGTGCTGCGTATAGTGATAGGTTTCTCTACAGGACTGTAAGTTTCATCAAAGTCGACCCCTGATTGTTGGTGGAATCCCTTGGCTACTAGCCGAGCCTTATATCTTTCAATGCTCCCATCAGCTTTTCGTTTGATTCGAAATACCCATTTTGAGCCAACGACATTCATTGAGGGAGAGAATTGTACTAAGGACCACGTACCATTTTTGAGGAGAGCATCAAACTCCTAATTCATTGCGTGACGCCAATTTAAATCCTTGGCTGCTGTAGTGTAGCAGGTTGGTTCAATGGTAGCTAAACTTAAGGTGGTGGTGAATGCACTTGGTGGATACCTGATCATCCCTTTAAGGAGAGGGTTCGGCTTGAATATATGATTTTGAGATCGAGTTGTCATCTCATGAGTACGTGTGAGAGGAGTTGGCACTTGTTCATCTTCTCAGGTCGTGGATGAAGTTTGAGAATCACTTGCAGCAGAAGATGTGATGGTGGGGGTTGTGACAGTAGGTAATTGAGGTGAAGTGTGAGGATTGCTAATTGGAGACCTTTGGTTATGAGGAGTTTCCGTAGGTGGGGAACTAGTGGCAACAGCAGTAGGGGTTGGATGAAGGGAAATAGGGGATGTGAATGGAGACTGAATCACAACAGTTTGTGGTGAGGGTGGGTGATTTGTATGGCTGTGTTTAAAGGGAAATGATGTTTCATTGAATACAACATGATGTGCGAGAAATATTTTCCCTCAGGGAATGTGAAGACATTTGTAGCCATGGTGATCTTTACAGTATCCAAGGAAGACACATGATTTGGACCTATAGTAAGTTTATGTTTGTTGTATGGACGAATGAAAGGCCAACATTCACAGCCAAAAACTTTGAGGAATTTGTAGTAAGGAGTGACTTTGAAGAGAAGCTCGTAGGGAGATTTGTTTTTGGTAATTTTGGAAGGAAGTCGATTGATGAGATATGTGGCTGAGTTAAAGGCTTCATCCTATAGGTAGAGAGGAATATTTACAGTAGCAAGAAGTGAGAGGCCAGTTTCAACAATATGTTGATGTTTTCGCTCGATAGAACCCATTTGATGATGAGTGTGTGGACAACTTAAACGGTAAGAAATGCCAAGTAAGGGGAGACGAGATTGAAGAGGACGAAATTCCCCTCTATTGTCACTTTGAACAGATTTTATTTTGCTGCTAAAGTAGTTTTCAACAAGTATTTTGAAACGTAAAAAGGTTGCATAAACTTCTAACTTTTGAGATAAAGGAAAAATCTATACATACTTAGAGAAATCATCCACAATGCAAAGAAAAAATCTTTTATTATTCATGGAAAGCATAGGAGCAGGGCCCCATACATCAAGAAAAAGCAATTCTAAAGGATTGTTTGATACTGAATTTGAAAGAGAAAAATGTAGACGATGACTTTTGCCTTGTTGGGCAGGAGGAGCAAACTAAGGAGACTCTTGAGGGAGACAGATGCAGGTTGTTGTTGCGGAGGACATGTCGAACAACAAGAGGAGCAGGATGGCCTAGCCTTTGGTGCCATGTATCCATGGGGGCTTTCTCACCGTGATAGGCAGCAGGTTTGGTGGAAGAGTGACGTGAGAAAGGCCATGGATATAAACCACCTTTTCTCGGGCCGTGGAGCAGTACGTTGCGAGTTTGAATGTCCTTGACACAGAAAAAATTAGGATGAAATTCAATGAAAACATTATTGTCTTTAGTAAATTTGTTTACTGAGATAAGATTTTTAGTGATTTCAGGAACATGTAATAAGGAAGAAAGACGAAAATTGTGATG
The DNA here is from genome assembly GCF_965113065.1 of Corylus avellana. Classification (NCBI taxonomy): domain Eukaryota; kingdom Viridiplantae; phylum Streptophyta; class Magnoliopsida; order Fagales; family Betulaceae; genus Corylus; species Corylus avellana. The sequence goes on along the minus strand of NC_142491.1, from coordinate 12,769,622 downwards.
GGGAGATGATAAGTTAGCAAGACCAAAGTGATGGATTCTCAAACCTTGTCCATTGCCCCCTTGAAGTTGATCAGTTCCAGTGTATTCATCTGCACGTACATTGAGGTTGGAGAGCTCATTTGTCACATGATGGGTGGTGCCGGTTTCATGCAACCATGGGTAATTGGGACCAGGGCCGGATGTGGCCATGTAGGCAGTAGCAGGTTTATGACAGACTTGGCATATGAGTCTAGGAGCAGGGCCGTTGTTGGAGAGGTTTCGGCCACGACCTCGACCTCTGCTGCGGCTGAAGTTCTGATTCCGGGGACCATAGTTTGAAAAAGATCCACGATTCTGTCTAGGATGAGAGAAGGGCTGCCGTTGGGCCGTGTTGGCAGTTGGAATAGATATATCAATCTCTGTTTGATGTTGGTCAAGTCTGATCTCATGAGAAAGTAGATAGCCATATAAGTCATTGAGTTTAACTGAATCAGAACGTGAGGTTACTGAGGTGACCAAGGAGTCGTAGTCAGCACCAAGACCAGGCATAATATATGACACCAATTCGGAATCTTGAATTGGTTGATTTGCGGCAGCCAACGCATGAGCAAGATTTTGGGCCTTGCGAAAATATTCAGCAATTTTCTGGGCTCCTTTCTTTAAGTTGGTAAGTTGTGACTGGGTTTGCACGATGCGTGCTTGAGAGTGAGCCGAGAATAGAGTCTCAAGTGTGAGCCAAACCTCTCGGGAGGAGGACAAGTTGAGAACATGCGGTAGTATTTCCTCTTCTAAGGAGGAAACAATTACACTGAGGACCTGTTTATCTTGATGATACCAAGTTTGGTATGCTGGGTTATCAGCTGTTTCTGCAGTTTCAGTGAGGGTCTGCTTGGGAGGAGGGGGTGGGTTGGTACCATCGACATAATCAAAGAGGCTATGCCCTTCTAGAAGGTTTGTGACTAAAAACTTTCACAGATTGTAGTTGTCAGAATTTAGTTTGAGGGTAATATGATGATTATGGGATTGGAGAGTTGATACATGAGCAGAAGAATCAGCCATTGATCACTTTTTTTTTTTTTTTTTTTTTTGTGAACTCTTCTCTTCTTCTTCTACGAACTCGACGCAAAGATGCTGCGGGTCAGTGACGGGCTGCTTGGGTGAATGGGCGATCTGCAGGGATGGGTTGGTGATGCCGCGGGTCCGGAGGTGAACAGCAGTGTCGCGGGTTTGGACGGTGAACAACAGGTCTGGCGTGCAACCGGCGATCTGCAGGGGTGTGTGGCTGGATCTCCAGTAGTGGTGGATCTCCGGCATGCTGGTTCGGCGAACAGCGGTCACGCCGGTGGAGGTCCCGTCAGTCCGATTTGGGTCAGCCGTGTGCTGGGTCTCCGGCAGTCTGGTTTGGAGGCCGGCGATGTCGTGTGGCTTGGGTCTCCTGCGAACGGCAGTGGACGAAACAACAACACTGTGGGTTTGCAGGTCCTCAGAAGGTCCGGCGGTGAACAACAAGTTCGACGGTGAACAGAAGCTCCGGCAGTGCAGAGATCCGGAAGTGTGGGTCCGGCGGTGTTGTGGCAGATCTGGTGTTGCGGGTTTGCGGTCTGGTGTTGTGGTTTGGAGGTGCTGCGGGACTGGGTTGCTTCCGCAGAGAGGTCCGGTGGTTTCTCTGGTCTGGTCGTGAAGGGGAGCTTCGGCTTGGCTGGACTTGATTTTACTTTGTTTGAGTGAATGTGAAGGTGAAACTACGGATCTGAGAATTTTTTTTTTTTTTACAAACTCAAAAAGAAATCAAGTAATTGAAATCAATCTGAAAAATAAGAAATATAAAGGAAAATTGTAATATAAGATCTAACAATTGGTGTTAGCCTGTTGGCTCTGATACCATATAGAAGAATATTGTTTTTGTGTTTTCTGCACATTCAATCGTATGGCAGTGTTTCTTATTTATAATAATAAAGAGATTGTTTTGTTTACAAGATCAATAAGTGATAGAAACCTAATCCTAAATTGTCTTTGAGAAGTAATTCACTTCAGTTCTTGTTCCTGCAAGAGTTTCTGTTTGAGCAAAGTTCCTTTGTCATTATCTTTATCACAATCAATTGTTTGTGATTTATCTGTTCCAATATAGCGGATCCTTGTCTTGTCTTATAAGTGTGTTTGCTAAATATTTGTTGCAATTTTTTTGTTTAAATAGTAATTGATGTAATGTAAAAATGAAATACGATTTCTGGCTTTGGATAAAATACCTTGGAGGTTGTCTCTGCTTTTGGGTATGAAGGGGGAGGGTTGGGATGTTACGGCCAAGTGGTGTTATGACAGTATGAGGCACAACAACAACTGGCAGCCTGCATGGAATTGAAGATTCAACATATCTCACGTAGGGCGAATGTGGTGGCACACAACTTTGCAAAACTGGCACTTTCCAGTGAGGAGGAGCATTTTTGGACTTATGGGCTGTGTTTGCCAAGAGGATGGACCAGATCAAACCTCATTCCCAAATTTTATTTTATTTTTTATTTTTAAATTAACTCTAATATTCTTATTTTTTATATCACATCAATCACTTTTTATTACTATTCAAATAAAAAAATCATTACAAAATATTTTTTTTTTTTCACTTATTTTACACAAAACATTCTTACTTCTTCTTCTTTTTTTTTTTTTTTTTTTTTTTTTTTTATATCAATCAAATCTACTACAGTACCATTTCACTCATTTTTTCCATTTTATTGCCAAACACAGCCAGACCCAAGGACCCAAAGTCCCCAATTTTTTTTTTTTTTTTTTTTTTTTCAAAATCAATCCCAACATTCTTATTTTTTACATCACATCAATATTTTTTTATTATTATTCAAGTAAAAAAATGACTACAAAATAAAATTTTTTTTTTTTTCATACAAAACATTCTTAATTTTTTTTCTCACATCAATCAAATCTACTATAGTACCGGCCCACTCCATTTTTCAAGCCCCTTCCCAAACACAGCCATGTTTGGCAAATAGCTTGAAAAAGGAAGTGGATCGAACTGTAGCAGATTTGATTGATGTGAAAAAAAAGTAAGAATATTTTGTATAAAAAAGTGAAACATTTTATTTTGTAGTGATTTTTTTATTTGAATAGTAATAAAAAGTGATTGATATAATGTAAAAAGTAAGAATATTGAAATTGATTTTGAAAAGAATTTTTTGAGTTTTTGAGTCTGGTCTGACCCACTCCTTTGTCAAACGTAGTCATGATTTCCCTTGTAGTATTCAACTTCTTGCACTTGCTAAGCAGGGTCATTAAAATTTCTATGGAATTATCCTTTTTTCTAAAAAAAAAAAAAAAAATGTGAGGTTAAAAGTGGATAACTTTAATCACTTTTATTAAATTGACTCATTAAAATAACTAAAAAATGATTTTGGTGGGACAGGAAATGCTCTTATCCAGTTGTACCCTTTTTATTTTTTATTGTTTGGTTTTGTAATCCAGTCGTTTCTTCTAGTCTTTCTACCGGTGACACTACCACACAGGGAGAGGAGCCCGGTTTTTGAAGACATTTGATTCCGTCTAGCACTGTAAGTAATTACCTCATCTTTTGCATCAAATCTTGCAGTGAGTGAGATAGAGGCAGAGAGAGGGGGAGATCTGGCACCCCTCTTACCGCCAGATATCTGGCGGTCATATGCAAGATCTGAATATCATGGATTTGGCTTTCTTATGGTTTAAAAAACAACGGTCAAGATTGTAATTCTCTTTAAAATCTAAAAAAGCTAAAGAACGAAGAAGATTGGGTAATGCCATAAAAGTGGGAAGTACAGTGCCTACTTTTGACAAGCAGAGTTTCTATTGAATTTTGTGTTACTGTGCTCTTCCTTTTATTGTTTTTTATTATGCTCCTAAAACCATTCGGATTTACTAACAGATTACACATGGAGACAAAGGCTGTCTCGTGTGCTGCTGTTCTTGAAGTTCTTGATAAAGATAATTATGTGGATTGGAGAGTTCGGGTAAAAACCTATTTAATGGCTCAATGTCTTTGGGACATTGTGGAAGGTACCTATGAACCTCCGAAGGATAAGGCTTGGAGGAAGAAAAATTCCATGGCTTTACATTTGATCCAGATTTCATGCGGGTCGGACGCATTTTCAAAGATTAAGGATATTAGTTCCGCCAAATTTGCTTGGAGAACTTTGGAAAGAAAGTACGATGTCCCGGAAAATACTGTCTCAGGTATTTCTCTCCCTATCCTTTCTATGGAATGCACATGCCTAAACAGGCTAAACATTATCAATGTAAAATAAGCATAAAATGCAAATAAATGATAAAACTTATATTACAAAAAGGAAAAACTACTCATTTGATTTTGATCCATCAAGTTTGCACTTGTGTCAAACTCATCTTTGTGGTACTAAAAGTATCCTAAAGATTCTCATGGTAGCAAGCAACTATGCCATATGCAACTTACAATTGGGTATGATATGGATTCATGTGTGCATTGTAACCCATTTCGTCCAACTGTTAGACTGCACTAATCATTTTGGATCCTAAATATTTTCATGATAATTTTGATACTCCACGATTAGTTTAATACAATTGCAAACCCCAAAGAACAAATAAGAACATTCCTAATGGATGAGCCAAATTTTTATGCAAAATGACTCCCCAAAACTCACTTTATCTACTTTAATTAATGAATTTTTAAATGTCTCCGACATCTGATTAGTTATATTTTTATCTATATCATTTAAATATTATTTTTTTATAAGAATTGTATTTTTATTTAATATCCTATTTTTCAACTTTTGGGAAAAAAAAGATGTGAAGAGAGAGGTAGTAGGATAAATTTTTGGAAAAAGGGAGACGTGAAAGAGAAATAATGGGAGAAAATTTTGGAAAAAGTGAAAACAGGTGAGAAATAATAAAAAAACTAAAATGGCTCATTCAAAAGTGCCTCTACATATAGGTTTTTTTTTTTTTTTTTTTTTTTGTGAATCTAATAAAATATCAATTTTACCTTTTTTTTTTCCTTCTCCAATGCAAGGCTTATTTTACAAATTTAAGGAGCCATTTTAGATGAAAGTGTCATTTGGCTCTTTCATTGGGAATGCTCTAAGGAAAAATTAAGTACATTTATGCTCTATAACTACCAACCAATTTGTATATCCCCCAATCGTGCACTATTTGTGTTGTCCCCTTTCTTCGCTCAAATGACAAAAATAACACTGATAACAAATATATATATATATATATATATATATATATATATATATTCTGAATTACTATGACCTTTTCTGTTAACATTTCTGATTTTTTTTTAATAGATTTTATTTCCTGATTTTTTTATTTTTTTTTTATTTTTTATTTTTTTTTTATCATGAATATTTTTATCATTCTAGATCATACAACTCTAATGGTAGATTAAGTGAGACATTGTAAAAATTGTACCATTACGGGGACATTGCAAATTTTTTGATAGTTAAAGGGGGATAAATTTAATTTTCCTAATAAGTAATTATTAAAAAAAAAAAAAAAAACTAAAAGCAAAGTTAAAATGTGCTAGTTCCTAAGTAAATTAAAAAAAAAAAAAAAAGAAAAAAAAAAGAAAAAGAAAAGGAAAAGCTGGACATAAAGAAAGAAAGAAAAAGAAAACTCATTTAACGGAGTGGATTGTGGAGCTGTCCCCAAAATCATGATTCAATGATCTGGCCCCTAAAAGCAAGTCCAACAAGGCCACTAATGAAATCAAAAGAGGAGATACTTTGGTAAACTGGTAAGCGATGAACAAGTCACCAAATCTCACGACTATACCAAACATCAATCTTGAAAATGGTCATAACCTTTTGTTCCGGCTGAACATTTAGTTTTTGAACACAATAGATATTTCTTAGATAATGTTTTTAATTTACAAATATATTTAAAGAAAAATTAATTAAGTATAAAAATTAAGATAGCATACTATATATATAGAAAGAATAATGAACAGAGTTTTCTTTATCATTCAAACACAAAGGTCCCTCCAATCTCATGCTGATGTGTATCAAAAGTTATAAAAAAAAAATTATAAAAGAGTTATTACATTTTTCTTGTGCAAATAAATTTTACTTTTATAATGAAAATTTTCAAAATATGATCCGATAGTGACAAGAAAAACTTGGCAGGGATGTACAACGACGAGAGCACACACCATGGTGAGTATTTGGCCTTATGCAAGGATTTGCGGAGTGGTGAGTTGAACGATGCAATAGAGTTCTTTATGCTCCAACCAGATGCAGTAAATGCAAAAATCACAATTTTGGGCCAGACGGCTCTTCATATTGCCGTTGCTGCGGGACATTTGCATATAGTGGAGCAGTTGATCGGGCTAATGTGGGAAAAAGCTTTGGAAATAGAAGATGACCAGGGAAATACAGCTCTATTTGAGGCACTTTTTATTGGAAACCGGAAGATGGCAGAGTGTATGCTTAGCAAGAACAAGAACTTGGTCAGCATTGGAAATAAGTCAAATATACTTCCAGTTGTTATGGCTATTCAGCTTGGGTATACAGACTTGGCTCGCTATCTCTATCTTCAAACTCCATTGGAAGATTTGAAGCCAGAAAAAGGCATCAATGGCGCTACACTTTTTACCCAGGCTATATATACCAGAAGTTTAGGTAAGAACTCTTCGTCTAACTATCCATCGGTTGTTATTTCTAATTATTTGAAATCTTCGCAATATAAATCCCTTCTTGTTCAATGTTTTTCTGTATTCTGGCACAAAAAAAACAGATATTGCTTTGGATCTAATCCAGCATTGTCCACGTTTGACCCTTGCTATAGACAGAGAAAATTGCTCTCCTTTGTACGCGTTGTCCGCTATGCCTTATGAATTCCCGACTGGAGATCAGCTCATGTTTTGGAAACGATGGATCTACGCTTGTTAGTACCACTCTCTCTCGTTTGCTTTTCATTAAATTGTTCTGGTTGAAAATTTTGATATTCAAAGAAGAATTTGTTTCATGCTTTACATTGAAATTCTCATAGCATTATATACAGCTAGTGAACGCTAATTTACAACATAAAGAATTTAAAAATAATAAAGCGAGCTCAACAATTTCCCTTAGAAGATCAGTTTCCTATTGGAGTCATGATCTGGTTTCCTTGTGAAGAATGAGGTGCCTTTCCTGCAAGTTTTCATTTTTTCACATAGAGGGTATGTTACACATTATTCTTTCAATCGTCTCTTTTTGCAAATCCAATGGATCGGCAAGTTGAATTTGTGGACTCATGTGAGTGCCACTCAAATTCAAAGGTGAATTCATTCATTTATTATATGGAGAGGATTGAAAGAATAATTTTTATCATTTCTCTTCACATAATTTGGTATAGCACGCTCTTTCCGTGTAAATTAGCTGCAAAGTGCCTCAACCTTCCGCTGATTAGCTTCACAATTTGTAGCTTAATTGTTGTGATCTCCACAATCTGCAGCTTGAATTTCGTATCCTGCAGCACCAACTCTGTTTGGAATGCCAGCTGCAGAATATTGTCTAACATTCCTCCACAAGGTGAAGGGGATAGAACACTCCATCAACTTGGATTTTAATTGAGTAAAGCAAGAGGAGGAAAGACCCTTTGTAAAAATATGGGAAAACTTTTGCAATGTCCCCCACAAAGTTTAATAACTTTTAATTTAGTATATAAAAATTGAAAGTTCAATACACTAAACTAAGAGTTTTTAAACTTTAGGGAGGTAATTACAAAAGTGATAGAAATGCAAGGGATTAAGTGGAGTTTTCCCTAAAAATAACTACAAGTTGATCATCCTTGGAAATAAACTTGATAAGAAGATTGCATTTAACAACTTTTCCACAAACAAAATGATAATTGACCTTAATGTGTTTTGTACAAGCATGAAACACTCGATTGGAAGCCAACGATAATGCTAACATTATCACACTAAATAAGTGGAGTAGAGAGAAGTGGATGAATTTCCTTGAATAACATTTGAAGCTAGTAAAGTTTAGTGGCAGCAATGGCAAGGGACCTAGATTCGGCTTTAGTGTTTGACTTAGAATCCACGAATTGCTTCTTGGCACTCCAAGATACCAAACAATTCCCAAAAAAGAACGGCATAACCTGAAGTGGAATGCCTATCATCAGTGCAACGTGCTCAATCATAATTGCAATGGGCTCAAGTGCGAACTTGCTGCAATGCAGTGTAGTTGAATGCCCAAGAAAAAATGTAGAGGACCAAGGTCCTTGAGTGGGAACTCTTGTTGCATGTTAGTGATCAAGTACATGGTAAGAAAAGCATCAGTACCAGTGACACTGATGTCATACACAGATCACTATAAATAAATGAATATTGTTTGTTACATATAAACCCATCACCCGAACCTATGGGTCGAAGGCCCAATGATCCGAGAAAGCCCGGTACATCCAAATGGGCTCATTGAATGCGACCCAGCACAAAGCAATGGATACGGCGTCGTCTCTTACACTCTCGAACAGCCAAAGACCAAATATTGGGCCTCAATGAATCTCTTGCACTTAACATCCAGATGTTTCTATCATAATCAGGATATAACTCGGTTACGCGGACAGCTCGCACATAACAAGATCACTGAAACGGTTATGATCCTGCTCTTAAAGACTCCTGATAGATACATGCCATCCTCGGAATCTAGTTAATATACGTAACGGCCTCTTACCGATCATAAAGGAAGGAGACACGAATATTAACTCTACCAGCCGTTACGCCCAAATCCCGGATCATCCACTCGGTCATCATAAACCACCTCTGCATGATCAACTATAAAAGGCCTCACTTCAAAGGTACGAAGGACCACTAAGACATATACTAAGCTTACATACACATTGACTTAAGCATCAGAGGAGAAACCGCCGGCCAACACCCGGCGCGTCCTCTTAACGTGTGCTCTAGTTTTGCAAGTCTTATAGAAAGGTGAACAACGAAAGGCATAGCTCGGAGACTTGGATTCCCTTAAGTTCACCACACCGGAAACTGCTTCAACAATTTGGCACCGTCTGTGGGAATAACTAAGCCGTTCTTACAAAAACAATATCTGTAATAATGGTGAATACGAGATCAAGAAGCCGAGCCTGCACCGAAAAACCATCGGCCTAGATCAACCGAAGAACCACTGGCACACCAGAACGCCGGTGACAAGGAGCGCATTGCTTCTCTCGTAGCACAAATGGCGCTTCTAATCCAGTAGAATGAAGAACTGCGACTCCAATTTTCATCTCCATCTCAAATCAATCAGGCTGAATAGTCGGATGGGCAAAGAAATCACGGTCATCACTCCGATTGCGGGGACCTCCATTTTGACGGTCACAGCCAACAAGGTGAGAGTCGCCCTCCCCCGCTCAGCCATACTCGCCGAGGCGAAAACTCCCGCAAAACGGCAGAACCACAACCAATCACAGCTCTGCAAGGGGAAGCAGACAAAGCTTTGGCAGAACTTAAGACTAAACTGAAGGCTATGGAGAAGAAGGAGAAGTATAAGACTGCCGTGGTAAGCAAGCTCTTTGTTGGAACGGAGACGCCCTTCACCAAGCAAGTAATCGATCACCCACTTCCCAACAAATTTAAAACACCACAAATCCCGAGCTACAATGGAGTCGGAGATCCAATCGAGCATCTGGAGAATTATCAGATGCACCTGACGTTGCATGCCATTCTCGAAAATGCAGCGGGATCGGGGTTGTGTTCGAAGGGCCTGACGGTGAAAAATGTTAAGCAGCTATGCAATTGAAATTCAACACCACCAACAACGAAGCTGAATATGAAGCCATGATCCCAGGAATGAACATGGCGAGGGAAATAGGAGTAAAAAACCTAGAGGTCAGAAGTAATTCCCAGGTAGTGGTTGGACACATTCGAGGAGAGTATGAGGCTCGGGGAAGCAAGATGAAGAAATATTTGGCAAAAGTAAAAGAGATCATGAAAATTCTTCGACAAAATAACTTTTACAAAAGTACCCAAAGAGGAAAACTCGCAGGCAGATGCCTTAACTCGTATGGGCTCCGCTACCGAGGAAGAACTTATATCGGTTGATCACCCAATCCAGGAGCTAGCCGAACCCTCGATTGCCAAACAAATCAAGTGGCGTGCAATGAGAAGAAAGAGCAATGTCCAGATTGGGGCCACGATATTCTACAATTTCTCAAGGAGGGCAAGTTGCCATCCGACAACAAGTTAACACGGAAGATTCACATTTAAGCAGCACGTTACACACTAGTTGACGATGTCCTATATTGGAGGGATTACACCTTCCCTCTGCTCAAGTGCCTATCAAAGGATGAAGCCGCATACGTGCTCAGAGAAATTCACGAGGGGGTGTGCGGCAGCCGCTTGGGAGGAAGAATGTTAGCTCACAAAGCTATCCGAGCAGGGTATTATTGGCTGCGAATGAATCAAGATTCTCATGAAATGATAAAACATTGCGACAAATGCCAACGATTCGACAAAATACTAGCCAATCCGCCGGAAGAATTAAGCCCGGTTTCGGCCCCATGGCCCTTCGCACAATGGAGGGTTGACTTAGTGGGCCCACTCCGAACGGAAAAAGGAGGGTGTCAGTTTGTCGTGGTTGATGTTGACTATTTTACTAAATGGGCAGACGCCGAAGCGTTAGCCACTATAACCACTGGGAATATAAGGAATTTTCTCTGGAAAGCAATCGTTTGTCGGTACGACATCCCACATGCTTTTGTAACCGACAACGGAAAACAATTCGATTGCGAACCTTTCCGAAATTGGTGTGTCGAAATCCATATCAGAAACTACTTCTCGTCTCCCGGACACCCTTAGGCCAGAAGCCAAACACCATTATATTGCAATTGTCGAAGGGGTCCAAGACGAACCCATTCGAGTCTATTATGGGCCATGATATTATTTTCTACGTTGAATACCTTGACATGCTTACATGTGTCGGCATCAATTTTATATTGGGCACGTGTTGCTCGAGTATGCTCACTAGTGTCCTTATGCAAACCATGACCATGCCATGCAAATGTGTTGGCTGATTTAGACACTTTGGCAGGAAAGGACATCAAAAAATTGTCTAAATGTCTCCTAGGTTGATAACAATGTGACGCTGAATAGAACTAACATTGTTCTGATAGCGTATGATAGTAGCAAAAACTAAGAATTGAATATTAAAAAGGGAATTCAAAAAGAGAGGAAATAACATATAGGGAAGGGAAATACCTTAATTGCCTCAAATAAGTAAATAGATAAATAACTCTGAAAGACTGAAATTTAATTGATAGTTTAAACTGAATTGAAAAATAACAAAAACTTTGACAAACCCAGTGATGGTCTCGCCTATGCGGTGGTGTGTTTGACGAGCTGTTTCTCAGCTTTCAGAGTGTTTGGATCTAGAGACAGTGGAGGATTCGGTGAGTTTTGAAACTTCGGCAGTGGAGGAAGCTACCGTTAAGGCTGTTTGAAAACCTCCTCCAGCGAAGGGCTTTATTTGGCGGGGTTTTTTTGGACCGAGTACCGCTTCTTCACCTTCTCTTTCTTCACCTGATGTAAAGGTTGTGTGGCTGTTGAGGAAGACTATTTATGTTCTGCTCTAGAGTTTTTTGGTGGTTCTTCCTCAGGGGTGGCTGAGCTGGGTGAGAGACTTCGCCTCTCTTTCTTCCTCTGATGTCGGAGTGTTGAGCACTTATATATCCTTCTGATTCCAAGTCACAACAAAGGTATTCTCGGAAGGTTAAGGACAATATAGGTGCGCAGCTGAACAAGAAGTTGATGGCCGAGGCTGTGGCGGCCACTCCGTTGGTCGGGGTTGAGGGCTATTCCGAGGTGGTGCTTAATGCGATGGGAGCCACTCCCACTATGGGGTTGACATTTGGGGGTGATGAGAAAAGACTTAAGGATCTTCTTTTGGTTATTGAAGAGGATCGGTATTGTGAAGGTAGAGTTTTTGCCTCAACAACTAAGGGAAGATGGAGCTCAAAAATTTGGAATGCTCCATTAATTTTGAGGCTAGAGATAGTGGCTCTAGTTTGGGTAAAGGCTGAAATGATTTGTGGGTTTAGGACTGCTTTGTGGGTTTAGGGCTTCTTTTTGGGGTTTAGGGGTATGTTTGTGGGTTTAGGGCTTCTTTGGGTTTTAGGGTTCTCTTATGGGGGTCTTTTGTGGACTACCTTTGTTTTCTTGTATATACTTCCTGTATACTTAGAGGCGCCTTATGTTTTTTTATTTTTTTTATTTTTTTTTATTTATAAAATCTTTTATTACTTATAAAAAAAAAAAAATTGTAATTGTAAATTCATAAATTTTATAAAAATAAAAGCCAACTAATTAATCTGAAAAAATTAGGTTTATCACTTTATTCTTTTTCTGAGCTATCACTTTATTATCCCATCTGTATAAGAAATTAGCCTCAGGATGTTATGAATGAGTACATTACATATATCGTGAATCAACAAAAAAAAAAAAAAAAAAAAAGAGAAGGAAAAAGATGAAGCTTCCAAGAACACAAAGTGTAGATCGGGTTCATTGTATGTGTCAATAGAAAAACGTAAGGGAAATTTATTTCGTAAAATTGTGTTTTTGTGGCGGTCGCATTTGCACATCATATATCTGCTTTTATTTGTGTTACCTTTTAAGCGCTGGATGGAGCCAATTGTATTATATTATTTGTTTTAAAAATGCCTTTTTAATTATCATTTGGTCGGTATACTGAAGCTTTATTTTTTTACTCTGTGTGGCTTAAGAGAAAATCGCTCATGTGAGATTAACTTCTTACTTTAGAATCAATGGCCTCTTTTGCTGAAAGGTATACGCATTCCATCGTTTGGCGCCACCGATGAAGTTCGTTTGAACCTTGATAAATTAGAAAAGCGCCAAAGCAATCAGGCATCAGGTATGTTATTGCCTAAACTTTCTTCTCCAATGTTGGCTAGCTTGTGACAATGAAAATCATATTTTGGGCAACTTCATTTTTTTCTTATGCAATTAGATTAATTAATGAAACTGTGACTCATTTTTATCGTGGAAAACAGTATTTGAATAGCTATCAATTCTTCTTTCTGTGTTGCAACATCAACGCAGAAATTACTTTCGCCTTCCACACAATATTACCCAGTAAACATCAAATATAATGCAGCGCGGCATTAAGTAAGATTAAGAAATAGGCAGCAAAAAGAAAATCAAGCAAATGATGATTAAGCTAATATGTGAAAGAAAAAATTCTCATGTTGCATACTGGTACTCGTGTATTATATATATATATATATATATATATATATATATACACTATAGTATGTTCTACTGTATATGAAATATAGGATAAACACAATTCTAAATAGAACCAAAAAAAAAAAAAAAAAAGTAGAGAAATAGATACTAGTGAAAACGTAGTTGTGCATTCATTCAAACTCCAAAACTCAAGAACAAGAAGATGAATGAAGGGAAGCCTAAAAAGAGAGTCAATTGGCGTTTAGAAACAAAGAGCAAAAAAAGAGTATGTAGAAAAAGACACTGATAAAAAAAAGTTGGAAGTTCATAGCTTTACTAGTTTTATGTGGTGCGGAGATGAACATATAAACTGGAGATCGGAGTGATTTACAGTTTCAAACTTTCAATTTTGTGGTTGTATTGCCTAAAAGAAATGAGAGTAGTATAGGAGTAAACGAAGTTTTCTAGAAAAAAAAAAAAAAAAAAAGGAATAAACAGAGCTAACGTGCTCTTTGGACTTCTTTTTGTTTCGAATATGTCAGCTCTCTACCTTCTAGCTATAACAATGTACACTTGTACCTAACAAAATTTGGCTTGAAAGCAAGCCTTCGAGCTACTTATCCTTACAAATTACTTACACAATCACCATTCGTATACAAAAGTTAAAAGACTTGAAAGAAAGCTTGTGTCCTCTTGGTTTTATTTTACACATAAGTTAAAAGACACATAAAAGAGTTAGAAGACCGACTTTGTCTAACAAAAAAAACAAAAAAAAAAAAAAAAGCTTGGGGAAAAATCGCTCGAAGAGGCTATAAGCTCATTTCTACAAGAGTTCTCCTAAAAATTCAATTTTTTCCTTTTCTTTTTAAGTATGGTGGGGGCCATCCCCCACTAGTCCCCATGTGGCTCTACCATTGCTTGCAAGGCAGAGAGGAAAAAAGATCGAAGACTTTTCAGTAGTGCCGGCGGGATACCTCCAGTGCTTCAATTTAGAAACGTTGATAAAGAAATCTCTCTAAGAGGGTGATAGCTGGGAGAAGAGTGTAATGCAAGGATGATAGAGTATGGTGTATGCACTGGCCCACCGGGGATGATTATCTTTCCTTTCTTATGCAAAATATTTTCCCATTGTATGGCCTCGAACAAGTGCCTTCCTTTGATTGGGTGTAACCCTGGTTAAGCCTAATGTAACGTCCCAAATTAATTAACTAGTCATTAACTTGGGGTGTCACAATAAACAAAAATCGAGATTAAAGCAGTGGAAATTTAATTTTTTCTTTGAAACTATCAACATTAATCATTATAACCAAAACATCTATTAAATAACCACTATTCACTTGGACAGCTGTTTGGTTAGCTCCGTTAGTAATTAGTTTTTCTGAGTTTCTTATTTTTTCTCTCCTTCTAACTAGGCGCTCTCTTTTTATACTCCCTATGTAATATGGTTGTGCCCTTTTGCGCTTTTGATATATACAACATTACTTATCAAAAAAAAAAAATTAATTACCAGATTAATTGTAGTCATTACATTATATTTATCACCGCCACCAAGTAGATTTAAGCTATATCTTACTACACGAAATCATCTTAAATCATTAAGTTTGTAACTTCACTTGGAGGCACTAATTACCATAAGTGGTCTATCGGCTTTCATAATAAGTCCTCAAGTGATAGTCAAAGGGGAAACTACCGGAACTAAAGCCAGTTGAGACTGATTTGTGTGAAGGTTGCATCCTAGGGAAGCAGACGAAGGTCAGTTTTGTGAAAGTTGGCAAAGTACTTTAACCTAAGAAGTTGGAGTTGGTACACACAGATCTGTGGGGTCCCTCTCTAGTGACATCTCTTGGAGGCTCGCGGTACTACATTACATTCATTTATGACTCAAGCAGGAAGGTATGAGTTTACTTCTTAAAGCTTAAATCTGATGTATTTTAAGTTTTTAAGAAGTGGAAGGTCATGGTAGAAATAGAAACTGGTTTGAGATTGAAGTGCCTAAGACCAGACAATGGGGGAGAATACGAAGATGGGGGTTTCAAACCATTTTGTGTGGTAAATGGGATCAGGATGGAGAAAACTATCCTGAGAACACCATAGTAGAATGGCGTGACTGAGTGCATGAACAGGACCCTCAATGAACGTGCAAGAAGTATGAGGTTGCATGCTGGGTTGCCAAAAACCTTCTAGGCGGATGCAGTAAACACTACTGCTTACTTGATAAACAAAGGACCATGAGTTCCTCTGGGCCAAAGACTACTTGAAGAAGTCTGGAGTAGACATGAGGTAAATCTTTATCACTTGAAAGTTTTTGGTTGTGTTTTGTATGTTTACATTGAATATGATGCTCGTAGCAAGCTAGATGCTAAGTCTAAAACATGCTATTTCATTGGCTATGGGGATAAGGCATTCGGGTATAGGTTTTGGGATGAATAAAACCGGAAGTTCACTAGAAGTAAGAATGTTACTTTTAATGAGATGGTTGTGTATAAGAATGACTCAAGTGAAGGACTAGTAAGTACAAAGTCAGAGGCTAAGAAGCCTGAATTCATCAATCTAGAAGAGATTCCTAGAAGTGCAGCTCAGAGAAGGAATTCTGAAGTGGATGAGAACCCAAAAACTGAGGGAGGTCCAGAAGTTGAAGAAATAGCATATAAACATATTGAACATAGTATACCGACAATGGCTGTCCGAAGGTCGTCTAGAAGCAGCAGACCTCTACAACATTATTCACCATCATTGTTCTATATTCTGTTGACTAATGGCGGTGAGCCAGAGACTTATGATGAAGCCTTGCAGTTTGAAGATTCAACCAAGTGGGAGTTAGCCATGAAGCATGAGATGGACTCATTGATGACTAAATAGAAGTGGGAGTTGACTAAACTCTAGCAGGAAAGAAGGCTTTAAATAACAAGTGTACAGGATAAAAGGTGAGAATCATGGTAGCAAGCGCTATAAGGCTCGGCTGGTCGTGAAGGGATTCCAGTAAAACAATGGTGTTGATTATACCGATATATTCTCCCCGGTAGTAAATATGACAACCATCAAAATGGTACTAGCGATTATGGCAACTGAAAATCTAAATCTTGAGTAGTTAGATGTGAAGACGCGTTCTTTCATGGTGATTTGGAGGAAAAGATTTACATGCATCAACCATAGGGATTCATAGTGCATGGGAAGGAGAGTATGATATGCAAACTGAAGAAGAGCTTGTATGGCCTGAAACAAGCTCCAAGACAATGGTATAAGAAGTTTTATAGTTTCATGTGTAGTACCGGGTTCACGGGGTGTATTGCTGACCATTGCTGTTATGTGAAGAGTTTTGACAACTCTTATATCATTTTATTGTTGTATGTGGATGATATGCTTATGGCAAGTTCCAGTATGGAGATTAACTATCTTAAGAAGCAGTTGTCAGAGCGTTTTGCAATGAAGGATTTGTGAGCTGTAAAACAAATCCTAGGTATGAGAATCAATAGGGACAGGGCCAAACGTACTCTTATGTTTCACAATCAGACTATGTGTAAAAGGTCCTCAACAGGTTAGCATGTCAAAAGCTAAACTAGTAAACACACCCTTGGGCTGTCATTTTAGACTAACCAAGGGACAATCACCGAAGACGGTGGTGGAGAAGGCCTACATGAGAAAGGTACCATATGCCTCATCTATCAGCAATCTAATGTATGCTATGGTCTATACAAGACCAGATATTGCCCATGCAGTTGGAGTTATAAGTAGATACATGAGTAATCCGGGGAAGCAACACTGGGAAGCAGTTAAGTGGATCCTGAGATATTTGAGAGGTTCGTCAGATACATCCCTTTGCTTCATTGCAGCAGGTTTACAGTTGCAGGGTTACATGAATGCCAATTTAGGAGGGATTTTGATTGCAAAAAAAGTACTATAAGGTTTGTGTATACTCTTGGTGATACAGGGATTTGTTGGGTCTCAAAGTTGTAGAAGATTGTTGCTCTTTCCACAATGGAAGTTGAATATGTAGCCGTGACTGAAGCTGGAAAGGATATGGTTTGGCTATAGGGATTCTTGGATAAGTTGGGTAAGAAGAATGAAAAGGGAGTTCTACACAGCGATAGTTAGAACGCCATTTTTCTTGCGAAAAATCCGGCGTATCATTTGAGTACGAAGCATATCCAGTTGAGGTATCATTTTATTCGTTCTCTTCTCGAAGATAAACTGTTGACACTCGAGAAGATTAGTGGAAGAAAGAATCTGGCAGACATGTTGACAAAATTAGTGACAGTTGAGAAACTAAAGTTGTGCTCAGCTTCAGTTGGTCTTCGGGCTTGAGGATAGGTGGACGAGTTGCAGTAGTGGCAATAATGGTTTGGAGGCATGTGGAGGATGATGTTAGCTTTCAAACCAGTCTCCCAAGTGGGAGATTGTTATGCTATATGGAGCCTAGGTCCTATTCTAGCCATAATGACTCATTATAACTCATTATGTTGTCTCTTGACACACATGGAAGAAATCTTTGTGGAGTAAAGCATGGAAGAAAACATGGTGGTTTTCTTTTGCATGTTTTCCTCCTTAAATCAAGGAGGATGTTGGACTTCATATGGCTATAAATATATGGATTTCAAGCCTTGAATTATCCAAGTGAGTGATAGAAAATACCATTCCAAGTGTAGAGAGATACTTCTCTTGTAAGAAGAGTGAGATAAGCCTCCTTGTAATTTTCCTTTCAAGTATAGTGAAATCTCTGTAACTCGGTGGACGTACCTCACATTAAGGGAACCACATAAATCTTGTGTTTGTGATTGCTTGTTTGTTTCTTTTATTTAGCATCTCATGGTATTTTCACAAAGTGGAAATAGTGGATTTTCGCAACAAGGTTGAAGGACACATATCATGCAACACAAAAGCAAACCATCCAATGCACACAAAAAGAACATAAGCTAATTATCTAACCAAGGTGAGGCACAACCAATGACTGTGCTTGTGTGTTACCAACAATCAATCTTAGGTAAACTCTACCTATCAGACATTCCTCACCAACACTCAAAACTCCTCAATCTAAGAATGAATGCACATGATATGCAATGCATGATGAAAGCCTATAAGAACATAAATGTCAAAGCATTAAAACCAAGTTTGATGCAATTTTGGAAAATAAGCCAAACTCAAGCAATAACATACGCACATGAATTCCACCAAGTAATCACACCTCACATGAATTTCAAAGCAACCAAAAATATGTTTATGAACGTTTGAAAGCCTTAACCAAAAAGCACATAATCATGCTTTATCAATGTCTATAATTGATCACACAACTTAATGGAGCAATATAGCGGTGGCCATTTTCATGCTTTATCAATGTCTATAATTGATCCTCAGTTTTCAAAACCCTCTCAACCCTAGCGGTGGCGCTGGAAGCGTTGCGCGCAAGGGTCCGACGATTTTGGCATGGAACGTGGCTTCTCCTTTGAAGCAAAATCCTGTTGCTTATCGGCAAAGGATAGGTGTCCTGACCTTTGTTTGGAGGAAAGGAGAAAAGGATTTATGGGGTTTATTTTTGCGAGCAATGAATGTTCCTCTTGGTTGGTGGAAACGGTGGAAGCGGCGAGTCAGTCTCAGGTAAAGGAAGACATCGCCAAGTCTTACCGTGAGAGAGAAAAGGTCACGATGGTTCATGGGGGAGATAATAAGGCAGGAAGGTTCCTGGAGATGTCCGTTTTGGCCGAGGGTGGTCGTAAGGGAGTCATCTGGCTCCCGGAGGGTCGTTATGGGCAGGGATGGCGGCGTTTTGTGGGAGATCTTCGGAAGTTGGTGGCGGTACAGGTTAAGAAGACTGGATTGTTGGAATCTGTGGTCCAAAATGTGGAGGGGAACATGTTGGGTGCTTCTTCTTAAGGGGTTAATCCTGGGCGGTCGTTCGCGAAAGTGCTTCGCACGAGTTCCAGTATCAAGGAGAAAGCTGCTAGGTTGAAATTTCTTTCCTCAAGCTTTCTCGACCTGTTTCCATTGTGTCGAGTTGCTCTGAGTCAGTGTCTGATGGAGAAGGGATGCAATATGCAGTGGATTGCTATGCGATGGAATCTCTATCCAGCTCCCTAGCGGCGGCTGTTGCGACTTGGAGTCCGAAGAAGAAGAAGGGCTCTTTCGGTAATCAAAGGATGAAGCGGCTTCTAGGGCAAGTTCAATCTGAGTTGGATCGGGTCATCCGGATTTGGATCGGGGTTCGGTCCCGGATAAAGGTTCGACTTCTGTCTGGGTCGACAATTTGAAGGCCGTTTTTGATATGGGTGAGGCTCCTCTTGTTTGTTCGGGTCCAAATCAAGGCTCTAGTTACGGTTTGGTTACAGCTTCGTCTATGGGGCTAGAGCATCCGAACATCTCCTCTATCACGACTTGTAAGCCGGAATTGTCTGGGATAGTTTGCATGACGTTCGGTGACTTCTTTGATGCATCTGGGTCATCGGTGTTGGTGCTTCCTGGGTCAGCGGTGGTTCCTAATACTGAGTTGCTGGCTGTGGGTTCCAATACTGATGATCCTACTGCTTCGGATCTGCTTCTGGATCAGTTTCCGAAGGTGGGTTCTTGGTTGCTTGCCGGTGCAAATCCTTCCTCAGAGCATGTTTCTCCATCTTCTTTGTGTACGACTTTTTTGTATAAGTCGGGATCTTGTCTCACCGGAGGTGAGGCTGAGTTGGATGGGTTTGTTCTCGATTCCAGTTTGCAACTGTCCAAATCCCAAAAATGGTAGATTGAGTGGATGAGAGAAAAGTTAATGGACAACGAAGAGTTAAAGGACGATGATCGTTTGCAACTCTTGAAGAACATGGAAGAGGATTTTCGCTGGAAAATTAGGTAGCACATGAGGAAGGACTGTTGGACGGCAATGAAGAGGAGGATCGAAAGGTTGAGCGGCTAAATGAGGTGAAAGAGGACCTTAGTATTTTGATCGCATGGCCTGGGACTAGTGTTGTGCAAATATCTACCTAAATTAATAGGTAAATAATTGTACGTCTTACTCGCAAGTGCACAAGATCAAACGATAGTATAGTAGGCAAATACGAGATCATTCCCACGAGAATTGGTAAATTATGTTTAGAAGTAATTTCCTATTTAATTAAACATATAAAATTTAATATTCATGATTGAATTTAATATAAAGAAATAAAATAAAAGATAAAGTAAAACTAAAAAGGATTAGGGTTTTGATATCCACCATTAATTAGACTAATTAAAATAGCAATATGCCAATGCGCTAATCATACTGGTATATTTAATGTTTGTCAATCTAAGGGTATGTGTGTCTACTCCTTAAGCTATTGATCTCCCTAAGCAACAAATTAGGCATGGGTGTTTACTCTAATTCTTTTATTTCTTAAGGGATTTAACATAGGTGTATACTAAGTTGTTCTTTAAGAAAGTATAAATCTGTAGAAATCGACAAACAAATGAGACCTAGGGCATGGGTGTCTACTCCCGGTTCCCCATGTTGATTAACCCAAGAACTCGATGTGAATTTTTTTTTGTTACTCTTATTAAACCTAGGACTCAATCATTCAAATTGATTTAATTAACTAGTCCATACTACATGCATATGTTGGTCAGACAAACACATATGAAGAATTCAAGATAACAGAAATTAATCAAGTTAAATACACAAAAATATAATTGTAGCAAAGGCGCCAATATTGAAATCATAAATAGACATGATTAGGGCTTCAATCTTGCCCTAAGTAAAATATAAACTACATAAGAAAAATAAAAGGTGGAAGAGAAAAAAAACCAAAACTCCTCTTGATCTAGCCTTCAGTTTCTCTCCAGAGCTTGTGTCTCTTTCTCCTCACTTTTTCCTAGAAGCAAAGAGGTCTATTTTTAGGCCTTTAGAAGTCCTTGTTACACTAGTAAACCTAAAAAATTCGTAGGGTTTAGTCCTATTACAAGTGGGATTTGGAATACCCTAATATGGAAGGAAAAGGCATTATGGCCGCAGCTCATTGTTCTCCAGCGCACGGGTGCGATCGATTGCAGCCCATGTGTGCTTGATCACAAGACTCCGATCGATCGTATGTGTTAAGCGCTCGATCGCAGGTGCGAGAGACTGTTGCTTGCGCGCACGAGCGCACGCCTTGCGCTCGTCTAGTTCTCCTGCTTGTAGTGCGCTCGATCGCAGATCTCCTGCGATCGATCGCACTATCAGAGACTTCAACTTTTTCCAAATTTACTCTTTAAGCTCAATACTTTCAGGTTTTCTTCCTTTTCTTCCAAATGCCTACAAAGACACAAAAAAATACAGAAAAGGAATAAAATGACATAAGCTAACAACACTAAGGAATTAACACATATAAGTTTAAGGGCTAAAATATGAATATTTTGACACTTAACAATTAGGAGCAAGACTATTATGATGGGCAATATTGTGTTGTAGCAATATTGTTGATGGGTTTGTCTCTGTGCTTTGGGGGTTTTTTTGGGATGCTCTTCTGAGCATAGGGTTGGTTCTTGGTTGATTTTTGGGTTTATGTTGGGTTTTTGTTTTGGGCATGGTTCCCTTGTATACTTATTGTTAACTGGCGCTTGCGCTTTTTGATATATATATATATATATATATATAATTGAAACTAAGATGATTTGGACCCAAATTCAAATAAAGAACTCTTTTGAGGCATTTTGTCGAACACCATTGAGCATCCCAAATGACAAGCCAAGCAATATCATGCAATAATGTGCAAACCATCCTAAATACATGTTATTATAAGCTGAAACAATCAATTCTAATTCACTCAAAATATCAAACATGTATTAACAAGTCAAATCCATGTTTCTGCTTTCATACTTCCAGTGTACGTAGAGGTACCTTACGCTTTTAATAAAACATGACTATTACTTGCCAAAAGAAAAACAAGTCAAATCCATCGTAATGGTCATGGGCTTACTATTAAAAATACTAGCCCTATGGTGAAAGAAATTTACTTTTTTTGTTTGGCCTTGAATTTAATGGTTATTTGTGACGGGCATACAATGGAAGGATGAGTCATCAATACACCTTTTCTAGTAGCGTGAGCTACCTAAGGTCGTACTCGGTGGGGTTACTAGTATATGACGGTATGCAGTAATATCCAGGGCATCTGTATTGTATTACAAGGCCCACGGGACAACACCAACCTAAGTGGGATGGGGTTAAGGGTCTGAATAAACTATATGGAGTTGAACTATAACTTGTTTCTCTTGATTATCATATACTATATTTATATTGTATGCTCATGTTATTTGATATTTAAACTGAGAAGCTTATTTTATTCCTGCTTGTGATTTATAGACGTTTGTTAACAACTGAGTTCACTGCATAAATAATGTTTCATTCAAGTATATTATTACTCACTAAGTTGTAGACTTGCGCTTGTTGCTTTCCACCTGTAAAACATGCATTATTTTATAATTGAGTTGTTTAAGAAGGACGGATCCTACGAGGTGTTTTATCCGTCTGGAGGACATAATTAGTGTTAAATATATTGTTAAATATATTGGAGAGCAGAAGGAGAGAAAGAGAAGATAGAGCAGAAGCATACAAGGACTATATTGTATTGAGTAGTATATTCTCTTCTATATTATGATATGTTTACATAGCTCTATTTATAGAGAAAGAAGAAGTAGTGGGCAAGAAACTCTTGACTAATCCCCCTAGAATATGTAAGGAAACATAATAAAGTAGAATAATATCAAATATTCTAACATCTCCCCTCAAACTCAAGGTGTAAGCTTGAGTTTGGGAAAAAGAAAGGGAAATCATGATTTTTTTTGTCGCCGAAAAAGTCGCCGGAGTGGCTGCCAACAGTGGCTGTTGGTGGTAGCTAGGTTGTGAATGATTTGAGCCATGCACTTGGGCTAGAGAATTATTGGATTGAACTTGATGGGCTGAATTGGTAGGCCCATATTACAACTGGGTTGACCGGTTTCTAGTAAACCGGGTTGGACTGGATCCGGGTGAATTGATTCAGTTGGCCTAATCGGCTGAACCAAGAGAAGGAACCGGATCTAACCCGTAGTGTCGGGTTGACGGGCGGGGCCTAATGGGCCTGAGCCATATGGATTGGTTAGAACAAATATTGGGCCGGTCCGGGTTGTGAAACCGAATTGGAATAAGACTTGCTTGATCAAGTTGATGGATTGGATTGGCAGATCCGTGGCGGCGGGTTGAGCTCAAAGATGGGTCGGTTAAGTGGGCCAAGTTGGCCGAACCCGTGGACCAGTTGAAGATGGCGTGACCTAAAAAAAATAAGTGCCCCAGGTCTAACCCGCTGGACCGGGTCGACGGTTTTGGACCAGGTTGACACGCGTGAGGCGTGTTGCAGGAGCTATCGGCACGTGCTGGCATGTGGCACGTGTCAGAGACACGCCGAAACAAGAACTGGCGTGTGAGCGCGTGGGGACATGCTGTCGGAGCTTGCCGGTGCGTGTACTGATCCTTCGGTACTAGGAATAGCCGACAGCTTCTCTAGGAGGCGCGTGGGAGCGCGTGCAACACCGAAATAGGCTGAAATTGCACAAATCCACCATCTGGGGTTGTGAAACAACTTTTGGTGGTTGTTTGGCCGAAAGGAGTCACGGTGGCGGCGCGTGGAGATACTGTCGGTGGGCGCGTGGCGGCGCGTGGGGTGCCGTTGGCGGCTGATCTTCCATATTTCGGCAGATCTATACCTTGCAAGCTTGATTCTGGGATTACTTTTCCAGATGAGGCTGCAGTGAAGGCGTGGAAGAGATTTATAGCAGCTTTAGAGGCTTGAGGCGGCATTCGGACGGCCAGAACAGAGGTCGTCTGAGGGAGCGCCAGGAAATGTCAATGACATTTTTTGAGGCCACAAGAAAGTGGCTCTAATAGCATGTTAAATATATTATTGAGCAAAAGGAGAGAGAGAAGGGAGAGAGCAGAAGTATATAAAGACGACATTGTATTGAGTAGTACATTATCTTCTATATAATGATATGTTTACATAGTTCTCTATTTATAGAGAGAATAAATAGTGGGCAAGAAACCCTAGACTAAACCCTAGAATATGTAAGGAAACATAATAAAGTAGAATAATATCAAATATTTTTGCAGAATCATCTTTGAGGAGTTAGATCTTGTGTGGTTGAAGAACATGTGGGATGGCAGTGATGATATGTGCCATGACATGATCGAGATTATCACGTAGTTTACCACCTAAAAGTTAGGCCTTGATGTTTGTTGGTTAAGCTTTATTATGACTTAGATTTTATCTTGGTTATCTTTTGTATTTCGATGTTTTAGTGCTTTCAGCCTTAGTTTGTAATATTTAACGTTGGCACTTTGATGACTGGTCTTATACCGAAACATTAGATGTATATTTATTATGTCATCATTTGATGCTTTAGTCTAAGTTTGGTGATTATCTATTGGCTATCTTGTTTGTTTTCACGTGAAGTCTTCCGCTGCATACACTCTCTTTTACTATGAGAGTTAAATGTCCCCTTGTGTTTCCATTTGGTTCAAATGGGAATGAGTTTGTGGGATTAATTACCCGTTAATTTTCCTCAAAGCGTTACAAGCAGCCTCATCATTAGATGGACCCTCGTCAGAGAACTCAATCACTTTCTATCCCTTGGAGGATTATAAATGTAGTTAATTCTAAACAGAAATTCCTTATCACTTATTGAAAAAATGATTCTAGTCATGGGAATATGAACAAACTACAAATTAGTATAACAAATATATTTTTAGATAGGTAACAAATTAGTATAACAAATATATTGTTAATTATGTATTGTTTATAGCTTTTTAATGTGTATATGTGAGAAAATTTAGTTTTTCCTGTTGCAGTGCTTTCTCGATTGCGCCATTGGGTTTCAAAACTACTCGACTTCTTCGGTATACTATTCCTTAATTTAGTTTTTGAAACCTCCTATTATTCATTTTGTTTTATTATTATTATTATTATTATTATTATTATTATTTATAGTTTCATCTAGTTACATAGCTTCGTTTGAACTTCTGACAAAGGAATTGAGCATTTATATAAAATCAAGTTGATCCACGCCCAATGCCATGCGCTTTTGCGTCGCATGTGCGAAGTGATATCAAGTTCAAATATGCAAGAGAGGCAAAAAGGTTGCGTTGATGGAGCCATCTTCTGTGCTATCAAGAATGGGAATTTTGATTTTCTTTTTCATATTGTGAAAGAAAATTCAGATCTTCTGCGGAGATTTGATGGACAATCAAGAAACATATTTTTTCTTGCTGTCTTACATCGCCAAGCCAAACTCTTTAGCCTTATCTATGGGCTTGAATTGAAGAACGTTATGACATCTGATAGCGATATCCACGGTAATGTCATTTTACATATGGCAGGGATGTCAGAAGCTTCCCCTCTGCTTAACCGCATCACAGGTGCAGCTTTGCAAATGCAAAGAGAACTACAGTGGTTTAAGGTGATACTCTCACTCTATATCTCTCATTTTATATTTCTCTAGTATAGTTCCCCTTTTTTGATAAATAACCAGTATACGTGAGAAATTCCTGAGATTCTTGATGCAGCATAACTTAGTGGGCTACAGCGAATCACAACAGTAAGCAACGGATAAATACTTATAAACCTTGATTATATCAATGATCTAAGAAATTTTCTTAACAAAAGCTAGATACTCTCTAGGTTTTGAAGGAAAAAGAAGAATAAACTCAACTCTGAGTAATTCTCATTAATCAAAATCAATAATAAACAACAAATTGCTTTTCTAGAGGCTATAAGCATGTATTTATAGCCCCAAGACTCCTAAACCTAATAAAACATGAAATATATACTCACAAAACCCTAACACTAATAAAATAACAAAATAAAGTCGGTTTAAGTAAATAAAAACGTGAAAATTAACATAAGACTCCAGTGTGCGCTCAAGCGCAGTCACAGGTGCGATCGAGAGCAGTACCAGGGGGTATCCAGCGTGTGCGCACGATCGTAGGATCGAGCGCAGTATCAAAGGGTGTTCGAACGGGATTTGATCTGCATCATTCTCCCCACATTGGAGAGAATTCGTCCTCGAATTCGGCTGATTCTTTCCACGATCCTTCGGATGTCCAGTCAACTCATTCCACTCGCCCCTCCTCAAGATCAAGACAAGGCAACACTCCAAAATAAGCGTGACGCTTCTTATCATCGGAATACCTTGATGGTTGTCAAGAAAGCCCCACACACCACTTGGCAACACTTCAGATTTGCCGTTCTTCCCTCGTTCCTTTTCCCTTCCACGTGCCATGAAAATACTCAAGAATGGGTCAGCCATTGTTTCCCTTGTGAACATATAATTTTCCTCATCCACATAAAACTCACCATAATCATTGTTAGGAGAATTTAGAATATCTTCCATACCAAGGAAATCAACATAATTGTTGTGCAAATTTATTTAACTCACAAGTACACGAATCGATTGTAGTTAATGGATTGCAAGTGCGAGGTCGATCCCACAGAGAATTGTATTTTTGAAAGAGCAATTTATATCTAAACTAATTAAATCCTAATCTAGTTTCAAAAGGGTTTTGATTTTGGTTTTAAAAATTAAAAGACAAATATAAACTAATTAAAATAAACTAAGAGATAAAATACTAATGTTTGAGAATTCACACTCACCGAATCATAACAACATACTTCCATGTTTATCAGTATTAATCTCAAGTTCTCACAATTAAAATCTTAGATATGTTTTACTGTGTTTCAAACAATTAATCAAAGTTATCCCATGTATCCATTCATTGCACAAAACACAAGAGGAATCTAATATCAATTAAATCATCAGATGTATCCGTATATCACAAAAGATATTCAATCTTAATTGAAACACCAAATGTATCCATAGAACAAATCACAAAGGATATCCAATTATTTAGGAAAATAAAATCAAGCAATTAATTATGTGAAATTATCTTAAATCATCAAGTGTATCCTTGAATCACAAAAGATATCCGAGAATCACTCTACACATTGAAAAGAAGTAAAGCAATTGAAATATTAAACCCCATAAAATCAGATAAGTAAAAACTTACTTGAAAGTATTGATGTTCTTCATCGGTGAGGCTTCATCCCCAACCTTAGTTGAAAATTTAGCTCCACATAAAAATAAAACCTAAATCTAGAGAAAACCTAAACTAAAAAGAGAAAAACTGTAGAATGTTGCTCTCTGGAATTGTATATTTTCTTGAATACAAATAGGTCTATTTATAGGCTTAGGGAAGTCCTAGAAGCCCTATTAAACCTAGATAATTCGGAAGTCCGTCTCTCAGTCAAAATAGAAATCTGAAATCAGAATATGATTCGTCCAGATTTATGTTCTTTTATTGTGAGGCGATTTTGGTATAGTAAACATCCGAATTAGGAAAATTATATTTCACAATGAACTGTAGTATTTTGAGTTAGCTTTTTAATGAAACTTGAATCACTTCAATCAGATACTGGAGCAGAAAGTTATGATAAAAGTACTGAGACGTATGTAGAATTCCGAAATTTTATTCAATCTGATCTTTAATCCGATTTATTCTTTTCTTGGATTTGGTTAAACTTAACCACATCATCTAGGTCTTCTCAAAGTATATTTTCTTGCAAACTTTGTATTTTTCCCTTTAAAGCTGTGTTTTTTCTTCAACGACCTACAAAATACTAAAAACACAAAACATTAAATAACGACACAGCTAAGGGATTAACGAATGTAAATAAAGGGATCTAAATATAGAGTATTTGGCACTTATCAATAATCACCATCTTCACTATTAAAATTAGGCACTTCACCTGAAAAAGTCTTCATCAACCTCTTCATAATCGGCGATGTCATCCGTGGGCTCTTCCTCTTCCAATTGGTCATCTTCTTCGAGGTAGAGGTCGCCAAACATGGGAAAAAAACCCAAATTCTTCGTACTCTTCCTCTAGGTCGGTTGCCAAAGGTCCTTAAACTGGATTTTCCTCAATGACATCATCATCATAGGTTGGTGGAGAATCCCAATCTACAAGCCCTTGTGAGGGATCTTCAACATCTTCATGCTCAAACTCTTAATTAAGGATCTCAGATTCTTGGAAGTCCTCATCAATAGGTTCACCTTACCCCTCCACATATAAATTGGGTTGATGGAGTTGAGGTTGGCGAGTAAGGGTCAAATTGGCCCGCCGTGGACTCTCCGCCTGAATCCATGTTTCCCTAAACACCTCTTTTTTGTAGGACTTTTCTATTTTCTTTGTCACAACCATAGACCCTTGTCTCCAATTTTGTGACTGTCGGCCCATGGTATACTTATGGGGGAAGAAAGTGACTCGCATATATTTCAACTTGGCGGGTCGTCCCCCCTTCCTACGGGTTCCCCCACCGACCCAGTGACACACCAACCACACCCCCTCCCTTTCTCCGATCAAAAAGCCCCCTGACCCCTTTATTTGTCTTTCATCCCCCCTGAACAGAATAAGTAAGGCCTCGTTCTTTCTAATTTTTTTTTTAAAAAAAAATAGGGGGCGTCCAAGCCCTACCCTTTTTTTCAACCAGCAGTGAGAAGTCGAGTAGGCTTGCCGATGTCCTAGTGGTAATAGCCTCTCATCATATTGCAGCAGGGACATTGGTAGTTTCTCCCAATTATTGATCTTCAATTTGCCTTGCTGCACCCTACTTTGCTTTAGAAGTTGCCACCATGCAAAACTCTTCCTCAGAATGTGTGTACTACCAAAGAGACTTGTCGTTCATCGGGCACCCCGTTGAATTCAAGAACCTCTTCAATAGCCAACACCCAATCAAAAAAATTTCAGGTTGTAGATCCCCTTGGAATTCCTGAATATTGAGTTTGAACCTACTCACCCGCCGAATGGCATGAGCTTGCGCAAGGTGCTGACGTCCCTGCGTTCGGCGCTTCGCGAACGGGTTTCAAGATCCATTCCCAATGTGACCACACAAGTTGGATATTTGGGTAGTGAGGTCTCCAATTTGATCCCTCATAGCCCTGAATCGATCCCCCATGTGTTACCAACGTTCATCAATAAATTTGCCTTCCGCCTCCGTGAACTGCGGTCTTGGTTGGCGACGACAACCGTTCGGCCCACCACCCATGTGCCATAAACGAATTGCCGATTGCTCCTTACGTGTTGCCTCCGTGCACACATGCACCTCGTTCATATCTGCACAATGGTCACTCATCCTCATTCATGGAAAGTAATTGAGCTCTGATACCAATTGATGCAGCGTAACTTAGTGGGCTGCAATGAATCACAACAATAAGTAGCGGATAAATACTTCTAAATCTTGATTCTATCAATGATCTAAGCAATCTTCTTGACAAAAGCTAGATACTCTCTAGGTTTTGAAGGAAAAAAGAAGAATAAATTCAACTCTGAGTAATTCTCATTAATCAAAATCAATAATAAACAAGGCTACAAGCATGTATTTATAATCCCAAGACTCTTAAACCTAATGAAACACAAAATATAGACTCTCAAAACCCTAATCCTAATAAAATAACGAAATAAAGTCGATTTAAGCAAATAAAAACGTGAAAATTAACATAAGACTCCCGTGTGCACTCAGCGCAATCACAGATGTGATCGAGCGTAGATGGGCACTCGATCGCAAGCATCGAGCGCAGTACTAGGGGGTATCGAGCGTGTGCGCTCGATCGCAGGATCGAGCACAGTACCAGGAAGGTGTTCGAACGGGATCTGATCTGCATCAATTCTAGAATAGAGAGTTGTTATCAAAAACTTTTATTTTTAAAATAAGTTATATTGGGTGGATTGGAGGGTGTAGGCAGCTTTGTTTTGCCAATCGGTGGTTTAAATACTGAATTTGTTTTTTTTTTTTTTTTTTTTTTTTTTTTTAATTAAAAGGCGGAAAAGTTTAAATGCTGATACTTACCCACTCTTGGCTTCTACATCTTTTAGGGCAGAAAAATTGATGAAAAATACATTGAAGAACACACCCAAAATCTTGCAAGAACACTATAAAAATAATGTTAAGATCATAACTCACTAAAAAGAAATCCAGTTAATGGATATAGAGTTCAAAAAACATATCACCACTCAACGAAAATCATTGTAAGATATAGAACCACTACAAAGCTCACCACGTAATAGAGAAATACTTAGAGATATAGAACGAACAAGAAAAACTCGTTCGTAAAAAGCCAAATGCTTAATTTGCTGAATTTTTATTAAACTGATATAATTTTCCGAAACATCAAAGCCAAAATATACCTTTAAATAGGCTACACCATGAAAGCCTATTCTAGTAGTTATACTGGACAATTATATTCTTTGAAATGTAAAGAAAACACAATAAAAATATAATAGAAAACCCTATCATTATTTTTAGTGTTTGTCCAAGTCGTGGTCAACCACCCCATCAATTGCCCCCTTCCCAACGGATCCAAAACTACAGCACACATTCTGTAAAAATATCCAATGGCACCAAATGTAACTAAAGAAAACTTGTGTTTTTTTTTTTAACCAAAACGTTGTACTGTATGTTGAAATTAGACAAAGTGAGATTCACACTATAGTGGAAGTCTGGTAGCCTCTAAGGCTATCGTACTGTTGTCGTCCTTGATTGTTGTGATGATGCTAGACAAGCTGGCACCACACGATTCATTATTTCTGTGGAAAAGGGGAAAGAAAATAAAATAAGGAACAAACTACTTGAAGATGACAAACTACTTCAAAATATTCGCCTTCTCTCTCTAAAGTCTTTTCACTTTAGGGTTAGGGTTTCTGGTGCAAGGGTGGAGTTTGAGGAGAGAAAAAGGTGGTATTTATTGGAGGAGTGGAGTGGCTTGGTCTAAAAAAGTGGATAA
This sequence comes from Corylus avellana, assembly GCF_965113065.1. Classification (NCBI taxonomy): domain Eukaryota; kingdom Viridiplantae; phylum Streptophyta; class Magnoliopsida; order Fagales; family Betulaceae; genus Corylus; species Corylus avellana. The sequence continues at coordinate 12,738,675 of NC_142491.1, read as the reverse complement.
TAAGTTAAAATTACTTTTCAGACTAGCATCGAACATTTTGTACTATACTTGAACGTTCGATATACTATTATATAATGGTTCTAGGTTTGCATGTTGAACGTTTGGTCAATACTCAATGATTCTAAGGTTCGTCATCAAATGTTCACAATAATGGTTGAGCTCGAACGTTCGGTGGTCTCCCATCAAAAGTTCAGCCTGAAGTTGAGTTTTTGGGCTGTTTTTCAAACATAAATGTTTCCTAAAAAGGGTAACACTTGCATAGTTGTATTTAAAACACTTGTAGTTAATGGAACGTTATGAAATTGTTTTTTTTTTTTTTTTTTTTTAATTAATAAACTCTTTTGAATAAATTGTCATTTTTTAGCTGCTGCGGGAAAATACTTTTCATACTAACGTAACAATTGAAAATATTTCCAATATTTTTTGAAGGCCTCAACCAAAAATAAAAAATAATAAAATAATGATTTTTCTCAAAAAAAAAAAAAAAATCACCTAATTTTTTTTTTTAAAAAAAAATTATTTTACTTCTAAACAAATGCAACATAAATTTTCTCATGTCCACCAAACCCCAGAGAGTGCATAAAACATTTTGGAGAAAATATTTTACCTTAAAATAAACCTAGTCTAAGAACAGAACAAACAAATAAACAAAAAGTTAAATAAATCAAATGAGATAAAGTTGAAAAAAATAGTAACCTGAGATTGTTTGTGGTAAATCCTGTCTATGAATTTTGATACCATGTGCTGGGTTGGAAGGCCTTCTTTCAACTCAGTCTATAAAAATGACGTGTTTTTTTTTTTTTTTTTTTTTTTTTTTTTCAATAGCATGTGAAAAGTACATATTTTTTAATAGAAATTATTTCAACTTTGTTCCTACTATTAAAAACTTATGTGATTTTTACATGCTCAAGGACACGTCATTTTTATAGACTGCATTAAAAGAAATTATTCCAATCTAATTTGGAGGAAAATTATATTATGTAGTAAATGGTTGAGGTGGTATGAGCATTGAGAAATTCAAGCCTTTTCCTCTTCTTATATTTAGTTGGAGGTGATGATATTAATACAAATGTGATTTAATATGATTAATCGCATTTTATATTTTGGAAATGTGGGATTTTTTGTTATATTTATATTATAAAAAAAGTGAAAAAGGACCAAATTACCTTATTAACCATGGGTTTTAGTCAAGAATAGGAAAATGTTATTTACTAAAGTAGATGGGAAAAAGAAATAAGAATAACTTTTTTAAGGACCTTGTATAAATTAATCATGCATTTTGTGCCTTTCAATAGAAAATGGACAAGTTAGTGTATCATATCAAATGAGACTACCCCAAAAATACCAGACCTGTTACCTATTCCCTGTCACCGTATCAATCGAAAACTGACTGTCATTTTCTTTGAAGAATCAAATTTTGGAGGAATTCCAGATCTGTCCGCGATTTCTTGATGATTTGGTGGCCGGAATCCGGCTTTGGATTTTTTAATAGTTTCAGTAGTATATTATATTAGTAGTGATACTATATTCATATTGGATAATTCTTTTAATAATAATATCTTAGTTACTAGGCATTATTTAGTTGCCTGCTAAATGGGGTGGGACAAAAATTAGTGGAAGTTTCATAATTCAAAGCTAGGTTTATTATTATTTTACATCTAAGGGACAAGCAAATGTACTCTCTGCTGACAAAACTACGCCTTTCTTTCTAATATTTTGTTTAAATGCAGGAGGTGGAGAGCATTGTCCATCCTAAAGTTAGGAAAGCTTTGAACAAAGATGGTTTGAGTCCCCGTGAATTGTTTACAAGGAATCATAAGGACATGATGAAAGAAGGAGAACAATGGATGAAGGGTACAGCAACTTCTTGTACAGTTGTAGCTGCTCTCATTGTTACCATTATGTTTACAGCGGCTTTTACCATTCCAGGTGGCAACAACCAAATTACAGGCTACCCAATATTCTTGGATAAAAAATCGTTTATGGTCTTTATAATATCCGATGCAGCGTCCCTCTTTTCCTCTTCAACTTCAGTCTTGATGTTTCTGGGAATCCTCACATCACGTTATTCAGAAGATGATTTCCTTAAATCCTTGCCTAGAAAGATGTTAATAGGCCTTTCCGCCCTTTTTATCTCTATCGCAACCATGATGATAGCCTTTTCTGCTACTCTTTTAATTATGCTACATAGACAGCCATGGCTTGTCATTGCTGTCATTTGTTTTGCCATTGTTCCAGTTGCCGTATTCATATTGATGCAATTCTCCCTTCTAGTTGACATGTCTAATTCAACTTTCGGATCAGGCATCTTCGACAGGAAAATGAAGCGATGGGTATAATTAAGCTATCCACCCGGCCGGCTATTTGATGTATTAGTGTTTAGTAAATAATTGGCGTTCTAGTCGGAATTGATGATTAACTGTTCTTTTCTCTCTTTTTTTTTCTTTTTTTTTTTTTTCTTTCTTTCTTTCTCCTGGACAGATGACTAATAAATTTTCATTTGATTTATGCTGCATAGTTTGTGATTCCTCCCGGTTTTAGAGCAATTATCATTTCATCAAATACATCATTGATCAATTCTATGTTGTACTCGATATATATTTTTTTTTTTTAAAAAAAAAAAACAAAAAAAAGAAAAACAAATTGTCTGTAACACGTCTCTCTAATTTTTGTATGGAATTGTTGTAATTTGGTTGTTGAGAGGTGTTAATGGAATTGTATGAATGAAATTGCTATAGGTGAATGATTCTAGATAGTCGATCTCCAAAGAAGAAAGAATTATATATTTGTTGTCGATAAATTACAGGTGGACTTCACTCCCTCAATCTCTAGATGGAAGAAATGGGGCAATTAAAAGAAAATAAATCAAATTACTCTCATGATCTTCTCCACATAAAAATTTTATACTCACGTGATTATTAATAAGATATACATAGTAAAACCTAATTATATATTCTTGATGAGTGATTTGAGAGACTAGATTTTTCTCTATTTATAGGCTCATTATGCTAGGTTGATAAATAACCAATGTGTGATAAGTGGTAGTTCTAATTCAATTAGGATTAGAATGAGCAAAACCTAGCTCCACTAGGAGGGGTTGTAGGCTAAAGTTGAAAAACCCTAGCCTCCACCTCCTAATGCTACCAACCCATGGACTAGGGAAGCCAGGGAATTCTTTCCCTAGTCCATGCATCCACGTAGGGTCATGGGCTTGGTTTTTATCTCAAGTCTTTTTTAAGAAATTTTCATTGGCCTTCTACGTCTACCTTGCCCCCTGGGCCCTTGGCTTTTGGGTTTTATCTCAGGCTCAATTCTCTATACAATATCACTTTAGCCCATATTTTAAATAAATCAAACAACCAGCCCAATAAACAAGAAAACTTAACTTCGGTGAAATTACATGAGCTTGGTCATAGACATAAATGGAAAAATAATTATTAGCTTAAATATGTATGTGATCATGTCTACACTGACATTCGTCACACAATAATATTTTAATAACAGTTAATTTCACTAAATAATTGTGATTGTACTCTAATCAATATTTTTTAGGAGAAAATATATTTTACCCCCATAAAGTATCCACCCCATTTTCATTTTGATGTCCAATGTTTAAAAAGTGACACTTGACTACCACAAAGTTTCAGACGTTAACAAAAAAGCACATTCATTTATTTTGGCCGTCACTTTGGACGGAAACTAAGTCACGTGTGTGGCACTTGACACTTTTCAACCAAAAAGTTTAAAAATGTCCTCAGGGGATAAAATATAAACATAAATTACTTCAGGGAGGTAAAGTATAAACATAAAAAAATAAAAAAAAAAAAAAAAATAAGAACTTAAAAAAAAAAAAAAAAAAACAAAAACAAAAACAAAAAAAAAAAACAAAAAACTTTGGTTAATTACCTTTTTAGTACTAAAGTTCTCCTTCTTTTTTTTTCTCACCTCGATTACAAATCGTATAACAAATAGTACATGACTTATAGGAAAAAGACCAACTTAGTACTTCTGTCACATTCTGCTAGCCCAAACTAATGGACCGCCATGTGTCACCCCCGAAAAATGCCACATGTCCTAAAAATATTTGGCGCCACGTGCTAAAAAAAATGCCAATTTGGCACCACTTGTCCTAAAAAATTAAAAAAAAATTAAAAAAAATCATAAAAGATAAACCCTAAAAGAATTTAAAAAATTATCGGATGGCCAGGCCACCCCATTTTGGCATTTGGGGGTGGTTTCAGCCACCCCGAACCTTCCATAGGGGTGGCTCAGCCAGTTATTAAACCAATTTTTTTAAGGACATGTGGCATTTTTTGGGGGTGACACATGGCAGTCCATTAGTTTGGCCTAACAGAATGTGACAGAGGTACCAAGTTGGTCTTTTCCCATATATCAGATACGAGATCATTCCCATGAAAATTGTTAATTTTGTTTAGAATTTATTTTCTAAATTAAAATATCAAATTTGTCACGAAATTGATATTGATATATTGAAAAGAAATATAGATAAATAAAAGCGTTAGAGTTTTGATATCCACCACTAATCAGACTAATTAAGATAACAATATGTCAATTCGCCAATCATACCGGTATATTTAATGTTTGCCAACCTAAGTGCATTGTTGTCTACTCCTTACGCTATTGACCTCCCTAAGCAACGAAATAGGCATGGGTGTTTACTCTAATTCTATTCTTTCTTAAAGGATTTAGCATAGGTGTCTACTAAGTTGATATTTAAGAAAGCATAAATCTCTGGAAATCGACACACACATGAGGCCTAGGGCATGGGTGTCTACTCCCGGTTTCCCATGTTGATTATCCTAAGAATCCGCAAAGATATCTTTTGTCATTATATTAAGTGTTGTGCCAAATACCGACCTAAATTAATAGGCAAATACTTGGTACGTTTTACTCGCAAGTGCACAAGATCAAATGATAGTATAACTGGCAAATATGAGATCATTCCCACGAGGATTGGTAAATTATGTTTAGAAGTAATTTCCTATTTAATTAAACATATAAAATTCAATTGTCACGATTGAATTTAATATAAAGAAATAAAATAAAAGATAAACTAAAACTAAAAAGGATTAGGGTTTTGATATCCACCACTAATCAGACTAATTAAGATAACAATATGCCAATGCGTCAATTATACCGGTATATTTAATGTTTGCCAACCTAAGGGTATGGGTGTCTACTCCTTAAGCTATTGATTTCCCTAAGCAACGAATTAGGCATAGGTGTCTGCTCTAATTCTTTTCTTTCTTAAAGGATTTAGCATGGATATCTACTAAGTTCTTTAAGAAAGCATAAATCTGTGGAAATCAACAAACACATGAGGCCTAGGGCATGGGTGTCTACTCTCGGTTCTCCATATTGATTAACACAAGAATCCGGTGTGGATTTCTTTTGTTACTCTTATTAAACTTAGGACTCGATGATCCAAATTGATTTAATTAACTAGTCCATACCACATGCATATGTTGGCCAGATAAACACATATGAGGAATACAAGATAACAGGAATTAATCAAGTTAAATATACAAAAATATAATTGTAGAAAATGCACCAATATTGAAATCATAAATAGACATGATTAGGGCTTCAATCTAACCCTAATTAAAATATAAACTACATAACAAAGATAAAAGGTGGAAAAGAAGAAAAACTCAAATTCCTCTTGATCGAGTCTTTAGTTCCTTTATAGAGCTTGTGCCTCTTTCTCCACCCCTATTCCTAGAAGCTAAGATGTCTATTTATAGGCTTTTAGAAGTCCTTGACATACTAGTAAACCTAGAAAATTCGTAGGGTTTTAGTCCTATTACAAGTGGGACTTGGAAAACCCTAATATGAAAAGAAAGGGAGTCTGGCCGCCTCTGATGTGTCACCAGCGCACGGGTGCGATCGATCGCAACCCGTGTGCGCTCGATCTTACATTAGCGATCGAGACTCTTCTGGTGTCCGCACAATTGCACATGGTTGCACTCGCTGCTTGTCTTCTCTGGTAGTGCACTCGATCGCAGGTTCCCTACAATTGATCCGATTGCCAGGAACTCCAACTTTTTCCAAATTCTCTCTTTGAGCCCAATTCTTCTAGATTTACTTCATTCTCTTCCAAAAGCCTACAAAAGCATGAAAAACACATAAAAGAAGTAAAATAGCATAAATTAACATCACTTAAGGAATTAACACATATAAGTTTAAGGGCTAAAATATGAATATTTTGGCACTTAACACACCCCCAAACTTACATATTTCTAGTCCCTTAGCAATATAAAACTAAAAACAAAATGAAAAATAGAAAACAAAAAGATAAATCCATCTTTCGTGGGATGTACGATTGCATTTAGCATATGCAACAAGCCTTTTAAACCCCTAGGAATTTCCTAAAGGACGAGTGAAGTCTCATGAGGCTTTTCCAGAAATGTTACCCACAAACATCATGCAAGCGTTCATGTTATTCAAAAATTAAGGCATCACTCAAAACCATGATTCTCATTCATTAGTAAGCTTAAAGAGTTAAACTCCATTTTCACAATGAATTAGAATTTTAAAATTTAATCACTTACAAAACACATGCTAAGGCATCACAAGTTCGAAACAGTATAAAGTGAGCTAACACATAAATATGAAGCTTCCAATTATTTTCAATGTGCAATGTCTCAATCTCTCAAAGTTCACTAAGATCCCTATTAGAATGAACAACAATGGCATATTTATTTATTTTTTTCTTTTTCTTTTTCTTCTTCGTTAGGTTGTGCAATGTTTGGTTCCCTTAAGCTTGCTAATTGACCCATGTAACGAGTGTTAAGTCAATGACTCCCAAACCGGATGGTTTTAGGGCATTAGGTGTAGAGACACCCCTAGAACTTACTAACTCGAGTCAAAAAAGCTACGAAACCAAACTAACCATGACATTAACCAAATCAAAATTCTTCACCTTTTGACGTGAACACTTAATGCTTTGAAGCAAGAGGTCCAGTTACTTAGTAAAATGCTTATCAATGATATATATATATATATATATATATATATATATATATATATATATATATATATATATATGTGCCAAAGTATCCATCAAATAAATCATCCAGTTTCACTCAAGACATAGAAACACACGCATTAGACTTCATGTCATACCCCACAAATTATGTGCTAATGTGCTTGTATAAGATCAGATCAAACATGTGAATTCTCATTGTCCTAAGCAAGTAACCAAACTGAAAAACTCAATTATTAGATTATGTGTTCAAAACTTTAAGCTCACCAATGAATTCAAATCACAATTCTTAAGATCAACCAAAATTTTAAGACAAACATGATATATATATATATAGAGAGAGAGAGAGAGAGAGAGAGAGAGGTTAAACTATCCACACATACCCTTGGCCTAACACACAGTGCTACACAAACCCTTGGCCTAGCCCACAGCTTCTTCTTCACGCCCTAACGCCAACCCAGGCTTAAGTGGGACTTACAGATACCTCGACTTACTGTAGTGACGGGGTGGTAACAGATTGTACTGACGGGGTGGTGGACTACCGTCTAACACCGTTTTTGACTGTCTTGTCGAACCATGACACGGGAAAGAAAAACATCTTGATACCATCTATAGTCAGACATAGTCGGGCATCGAAGATTATTCAAATAATCAGAAATACGGGAAGTAATATTGGAAGGAGTACCAACACAATGTTTGATAATTGTATAAATCAAAGTGTTAACACCATCGGGTTCACTCATACCAATTTCATCGTTGAAGATGGGTAAGCCGTCATCACCTTTTTTTACTGCTTTCCTGATCTGGTCTCTTCTTAGTTCAGTGAGATAATTATCCCACCAATTTCTAAGGGTACCAGGAAAACCAGTAGCAAGTAAATCCACAATATCAGCTTGGCTTTTACTGTGGTTAGTGAGATAGGCATTAGCAACCATGGCCATGTGATTCATCTTGTTAAGCAGTTCTTGCTCAGATAAACCATCAATATTCCATTCATACAATTTATCAGCAGAGACAGAGAATTGAGATTGGAGAAAGCTTTCCTCAAATTCTAAATCAGGAGGAGTAAGTTTCGAATAAAAATTCTTTGTAAGGTTGAAAGGTCTGGACCCGTCATAGATCCTTTGGAGTTTTGGCTCCAAATCAACCTTGCCAAAGTTTTCTTCAAGAACTCTGATGTCAGAATCAGTAGAGTCTTGAGAAGTTTCAGAATCAGAAGAAGAACAAACTTTTTTGATACCAAAATTCTGACCAGAAGTACTGGCACGAGTACTTTTCAGATTAGTTAATTCAGAAAGCAGTTTGTTGACTTTCTCAAGGTTCATTTGAGAAGTTGTTTTCAAACCAGAAGATTTCGTTAAATCAGGGAGAGAAATCAGAGGTTTTTCAATCTTAGAAGGAGCAGAGGAAACTTTTAAATCAGAAGAAGAAGAGGGGAGTTTCTCTTCAATCCGATCTAACTGTTGTCTTATGATATGAAGAGATTGAGAAACAAAATTGTTTTGTTCGATAATTTTCCTATCGTTATCAACAGGATCCTTATCGGGAGTTTTGAAAGGAGCACATTTAATAACACATTTATTAACATCAAGAAGATTAGTTTCAAGAGGAGGATGAGAAGATCTGACAACAGTCTTATCTTCTTTGGTAAAATTCTTTTTGACAACATTCAAAACATTATCGACAGGGAAATGTTTTTGAAGATAATCAAAAAACAAAATATGTTTTTGGGACTTAATCATCATCTGAGTCCATCGGACCTTAATGAGTTTTCGTTCCCTTTCAGAATATTTGGCACGGTAAGCATGCCGTAAAATACGATTTTCATCAGAATTAAAATCTTTAAGCAAAGCTTTCCAATCAATAATAGAAAAGAAATCTTTGACAGGAGCAACAGTAGTTAAAACATTACACTGATGAGGGAAAGAAGCAACAAAATCAGATGCAGTAGGGGAAACAGATCCACCTTCGTCATCCGCTTGGGGATGATTTCTAGTAGAGTAAAAAGCAGAAGAAACTTGGGAATGGGTAGAAATTCCTTTTAGTTTCAAATCAGGACAAGACGTCGTCGGACTATTTAACCCTTCCCTATTCTCAAAACCTGTTTTTCATTGAATTGAATCGAACCTCTTCGACTCAATCCCCCAGAGATATTGCCCTCTCTTATTTTCCCCCCAATTTTCATTGGATCCCTGAACATCCTTTGAAAAATTTGGCTTTTTATTCTGCTATTTTAAAACAAACTGGTTCTATTTACTTTAAAGCTATTCCTGACAAAAGTAATCCTCAAATAACACTTTATCATAGTGTTTATTTTAAGAAGATTATTTCTGAAAAAGAATGGGGAAACCACCCCTCTGTTTCCAAGTCCCTTAACGGGATCAACATCCCTTGTAATTATTATGATTACATTGATGCTTTTTACAGATTCCTACTCTATCAAACCTCAAATTTTAGTCATTCCTGGTTTGTCAATTTTGATAAAGATTTTTACGGTATTCTTCCCCTTTGGTTCATCAAATGGTGGAACTAATTTGGTCTTCTCCCTGATATCCTTCCCCTCCAACTTGTTGATGCTTTTCAAATGTTCAAGAACAACTACAAAGTTGATTCTTACTGTGCTAAATTCCCTATTATGCTTCATTTTGTCAAAAAATACAAAATTCCTTGGATTCTGAGATGGAATTATCGCCTTTCAGAAGACAAAATCCAAAGGTGGTGGTTTATCAAATGGTGGGATAAATGCTCACTAAATTATTCCATTATCCTTTCTGTTAAAAATATGGTTCAAGCCCCAAAGGCTCTTGCTGCCCCAAAGGCTTCTGTTGCTACCCCTTTGTTGATTCCCCCCAGTGCTTTCTCCTCCCCAATAGAAGAAAAAGAAAGCTCTCATGTTTCTTCCCCTTCGGCTTCTTCAAGTTCTTCAAAGAAGAAATCTTCTAAGAAGAAAGATATGATTAAAGCCTTTCTTGCTGCCCTGGAAGACTCTGATGATGATGAAGAAGATGAAACGTCTAAACCATTATCAGAAAAGCCTGTTCAGGTTCCCCCATATTTTGAAGACTCACAAGATTATTATCCCTACCTAGGGACTGATGACTTGTGAATGATTAGCCCTTCAACGGCTTATGATTCCTATATCAGCTCCATAACGGCTGAATTTTATCAGAGATTACAGACTAGCTCATGACGGCTGGTTTCAAGATTGTTAAATTTCTCTTGATCTTCAACGGATCACTGTTCATCACTATTTGAAGTTACTGTGCAAAATCACTGTTCACTTTTACTGTTCATGTCACGAATGACACTGTACAGGATTACTGTTCAGCCGCACTGTTTACTTCACTATTCAAGATTTATCTGCTGACAGTACAGTGCCAATAGTTACTGTTCAAGATTGATACTTTCACTACTCCAGATTGGCGCCAGACGTGCCTTCACTGTTTACTTTTGACTAACGGACTCCACAGTGACGCGGATTCCTCTTTTACTGTTTTCTCCATGATTGTAATTTGTTTTCATGCCTTGTAATTAGCCTATATAACGGGCTCCCCTTCCCCATTGTAAGGCAGAGGTTTTTGGAGAGACTCCATCATCCTCAAAAACTTTCTTGCTATTCCCCCTACTTCCTTATATTCTTCTTCTTCTTCTCTATCCCTTACCTCAGTAAGTTCTGTCACTTACTCTTGTAAGAGTTTATAATCTATAACGATTATATGTTTTGATTCTTCTCAACTGTTTTTAAGTTCAGTTCTTCATTTTGATTATACAACTGTCATACCGCCTTCTTGGACGATTTTACTGCTTTGTTTTATTATTATATTGTTACATGTACATCTCACTCTCCCCTACTCCCTGCATTCTTATGCATACTGCGCTTCCACCCCCTTGTTTGGTATCAGAGCCATAAGAGTTGCGATCTCTTTGCTGCCTTGATGTACACCTTGCTCTCTCTTGACCCCCCTAAGTATTGCCTTGTTCTCCTCCTTTTCATTTACTCCCTGTTAACCTTTCTCTGTGTCGAGCTTCTAGGTGTTAGACGGTAGTCCACCACCCCATCAATACAGTCTGTTACCACCCCGTCACTACAGTAAGTTGAGGTATCTATAAGTCCCGCTTAAGCCTGGGTTGGTGTTAGGGCGTGAAAAAGAAGCTGTGGGCTAGGCCAAGGGTATGTGTAGCACTGTGTGTTAGGCCAACGGTATGTGTGGATAGTTTAACCTCTAGGAAGGACATGCTTAGAGAGTTTGCCCAGTGAGTGAGTACCTAGGATGAGCTCCTATAAGACTTTGCCCAGTGAGTGATTTTGAGTTTAGTTTGTGTGTCATAATGTGGAGATCTAATTCTTCTGTTAGCTCTAATTCTAGTTTACCACCGGACGTGGTTAACTTTGAAAACTTTTCTGTTGAATCTGATAATAATTTATGTTTTGATAAATGGAACATCCCTATATATATATTCTTTTTACAAATAACAAAAATAAAAATACAATAAAACTGGGATAAATTTATTTTTTTTTTTTCTTAACATAAACAGCAAAAATAAAAATAAAATAAAACTGGAACAAAGTGTGTGTAAAGTGTCTCCCATACCCCCAAACGTAAATTACACATTGTCCCCAATGTGTATATAACATGGAAAGAATTTACCCGGGATATGGACGAAGTTGTCTGGAATAGCATGGCTCATAGAACGCCCCCAAACTTGAACTGAAGCACACTTGTCCCTACAAAATAAAACACTAAAACAACTAAAAATGAAACAAAAACAAAATATTGTGCCAAATACTACCTAAATTAATAGATAATATCTAGTACATTTTACTCGCAAGTGTACAAGATCAAACGATAGTATAGTGCAACAAGTACGAGATCGATCCCACGATGATTGTTGATTTTGTTTTAGAATTGACAAAAATATTAATTTGTCACTAAATTAATATTCTGAAAAAGAAATAAAAAGATATAAAGATAAATGAAAAAGGTAAAGGCAAGACTTTGATATCCACCACTAATCATATTTAGATAATATAACAATATGCCAATGATCCAATCGTATTATGAATACTTAATGTTTGTCAACCTGAGGGTATGGGTGTCTACTCCTTAAGCCATTGATTTCTCTAAGCAACGAATTAGGCATAGGTGTCTACTATAATTCTTTTCTTCCTTAAAGGATTTAGCATGGGTGTCTACTCCCGATTTTCCATGTTGATTAACCCAAGAACCCGGTGTGGATTTCTTTTGTTACTCTTATTAAACCCAGGACTCAGTCATCCAAATTGATTTAATTAACTAGTTCATATCACATGCATATAATGGTCAATCACATACATATGAGGAATTCAAAAAAACAGGAATTAATCAAGTTAAGCAACACAATATGATTATCACAAAGGCGCCAATATTGAAATATTAAATAAACATAATTATGGCTTCAATCTAGCCCTCCTTAAGAATCAGTTACACATAATGAAAATAAAACTAAAATGAAAAGGGAAAAAAAGAACCAAAAACAACTCCTTGAAGTAACCTCAAATTCCGCTCTCCAAAGTTGTCTCCTTGAAATTGTGTCTTGTTTTGTGAGGCTTAGAGGTCAATATATAGGGATTAGGAGAGTCCTAGAAGCCCTAGTAATCCTAGGAAATTCGGATATTTAAGTCGTAGTCCAATTAGGATAAAGAAAACCTAAGTCCAAATCGGAATAGGATTCGCCCAGAATTGAGTTCCTATCTTGCGGGGTGATTTTGGCATTATGGCGCTCTGAATTAGGAAAATTATATTTCACATTGATTTGTAGTATTTTGAGTTAGATTTCTAATACCGCTTGAATCATCTCAATCTGATATTTGAGTTGAAAGTTATAATCAAAATACTGAGACATGTGCAGAATCCAATTTTGAATCCAATCTGAATTTGACTCCAATTTGAGAAATTTCGATTTAACCCTTTCCTTTATTTGATTAAACTTAACCATAATTGGCTAAGCTTAACCATATCTTCTAGGTCTTCCCAATTTTCCCTTTAAGCTTGGAACTTTTCCGGAAACGCTTTCTTTTCTTCCAAAAACCTATAAAACGAAGAAAATACAAAAATGAAGTAAAATAACACAAACTAACAATACTAAGAAATTTTCATATATAAGTTTAAGGGTTAAAATATGAATATTTTGGCACTTAACACACCCCCAAACTTACATATTGCTAATCCCTTAGCAATATGAAACTAAAAACAAAATGAAAAAACAAAAAGATAAATCCATCTTTCGTGTGATGTACGATTGCATTTAGCATATGCAACAAGCCTTTTAAACCGCTAGGAATTCCCTAGAGGACGAATGAAGTCTCGAGAGGGTTTTCTAGGAATGTTACCCACAAACATTATGCAAAAGTCCATGTTATCCAAAAATTAAGGTATTACTCAAAACCATGATTTTGATTCATTAGCAAGTTTAAAAAGATAAACTCTATCTTCACAATGAATTGAAAATTTAAAGTTTAACCACTTACAAAAGACATGCTAAGGCATCATAAGTTCAAAACAGTGTAAAGTGAACTAGCACAAAATTATGAAGCTTCCAATTATTTCCAATGTGCAATGTCTCAATATCTCATGGTTCACTGAAATCCCAATTAGAATGAACAACAATGACATATTTTTCTTTTCTTGTCCTTTTTTTTTTTTTTTTTTTCTTCGTCAGGTTGTACAATGCTTGGTTCCCTTAAGCTTTCTAATTGACCCATGTAACAAGTATTAAGTTAATGACTTCCAAACTAGATGGTTTTAAGGCATTCGGTGTAGAGACACCCCTAGGACTTACTAACTCAAGTCAAAAAGGCTACGAAACCAAACTAACCATGACATTAACCAAATCAAAACTTTTCACCTTTTGACGTGAACACTCAATGCTTTGAGGCAAGAGGTCTAGTTACTTAGTGAAAAGCTTATCAAGGATTATATATATATATTTTTTTTCTTTTTTTCTTTTTATTACACACACACACACACACACACACACATATATATATGCCAAAGTATTCATCTAATAAATCATTCAGTTTCACCCAAGACATAGAAACACATACATCAGACTTCATGTCATACCTCACAAATTATGTGCTAATGTGCTTGTGTAAAATCAAATCAAACATGTGAATTCTCAACTGTTCTAAGCAAGTAACCAAATTGAAAAGCTCAATTATCGGATCATGGGTTCAAAATTTTAAGCTCACCAATGAAATCAAATCACAATTTTTAAAATCAACCAAAATTTTAAGACAAACATGAACATGCAATTTTTTTTTTTTTTTTTTATTTTTAATTTTTAATTTTTTTTTTTCTTTTTTTACAACAAAACAAACAAAGCAAACAATATGAAACTGGGACAAAGTGTATGTAAAGTGTATCGCATACCCCCAAACTTAAATTACACATTGTTTCCAATGTGTTTATAACATGGAAAGAATTTACCCGGGATATGGATGGAATTGTTTGGAATAGCATGGCTCATAACACACCCCCAAACTTGAATTGAAGCACACTTGTCCCTGCAAAACAAAATACTAAATAACAACGGAAAACAAAAAGAACTAAAAAATAAATAAAATAAAAACAAATAAACAAGGAAATAAAAAGGATATGATGTGGGGTGCCTCCCATGAGCGCTAAGTTTAACGTCTTCAGCCAGACTTTGGTACTTTAAAGTTAAAGTACCAATCTTTCCTTCTCTTGCACTAAAGGGAATGAATCTTTTCTGTTGCAAGATGCTTCCTAGTGTTTATAGATCTGGGAGGACCACTTTGAGTTTTCTCCAACAGTTTCTCATCCGGGAGGGAATCATGAACTGAATAATACTCAGGGAATTCATCTATCTTGATGTCCTCAATTTGCTCATCACATAGCCCTAACAGATTTCTCTCTTGGATTCTTATTAATTCGGGAATAGGAGCTAATGTTTAAGAAGTCTTAGTGCTCTCTTCCTTTTCCCGATGTAGCTCCTCTAGAACCTCAGTTTGCTCTTCCTTTCCCTCTTCCACTGGATTTTCAACCACCACTTTACTCCTTAATGTGACAGCTTGCGCATGATAGTAGGTGCATTCTTCCTCCATGTAATGCTCATTAGGATTGGCCATAAACTGACTTTGACACTCTTCTTCTTCTTGGTATTGTTGAGGACAATCGATTGAAGATGACTCATCTTCATGATAATGTTGAGACTAATTGATGAGAGATGTCTCCTGATCTGCAATTGAAAACATAGGACAAGTCTTAGTGGTGTGGTCAATATGGGAACATATGGCACATACCTCGACTTGTGTAACATGTTGAACAGGAGCAGTGCTATGATTAGTCATAGCTTTCACGAGCATGTCCAGCTTATTGACAAGGCATGTATTGATTACAGAAGACTAAACAAGGTATGTATTGATTACAAGGTAAGTCCAACAAGGTATGTATTGATTACAAGGTATGTATTGATTACAGAAGACTAAACAAGGTGACCAGAAAAGACCATTTTTCATTACCCTTCATTGACCAAATGCTAGAAAGGTTAGCTGGCCATAGCCACTACTGCTTCTTGGATGGGTACAGTGGCTATAATTAGATTGCAATAGCACCAGAAGATCAGGAGAAGACCACCTTCACATGTCCTTTTGGCACATTCACTTACAGAAGGATGCCATTTGGCCTATGCAATACCCCAGCTACATTCCAGAGATGCATGATGAGCATTTTTTCATACATGGTAGAGAAAACCATTGAGGTATTTATGGATGACTTTAGTGTTTTTGGGTCTAGTTTTGATGAATGCCTCCACCATTTGAAGAATGTTCTCAAGAGGTGTGAAGAATGCAACCTGGTGCTCAATTGGGAAAAGTGCCACTTTATGGTTCAACAAGGCATTGTATTGGGTCATGCTATTTCAAGCAAGGGCATTGAAGTGGATAAGGCCAAGATAGATGTCATCTCCAAACTTCCCCCACCTCTGACAGTAAAGGGGGTGAGAAGTTTTCTTGGACATGCTGGTTTTTATAGAAGGTTTATCAAGGACTTCTCCAAGATCTCTAGACCTCTCTATGCATTGCTAGGGAAGGAGGCCAAGTTTGAATGGACCAAAGAATGCATAACTGCCTTCAACACACTGAAAAAGCTACTCACTTCTGCACCAATAATGCAAGCACCTAATTGGAGTCTTCCCTTTGAGCTCATGCGTGATGCCAGTGACTTTGCCTTGGGAGCTGTCTTGGGTCAAAGAATCAATAAGGTACCTCATGCAATATATTATGCTTCTAGGACATTGAATGATGCACAGCTAAATTATTCTATCACTGAGAAAGAATTATTAGCTGTCATATTTGCTTTAGAGAAGTTTAGATCGTACCTAATTGGCTCTAAGGTCATTGTATTCACTAATCATGCTGCGTTGAGATACTTGTTTGCCAAGAAGGATGCAAAGCCAAGATTGATCAGATGGGTATTATTACTGCAAGACTTCGATCTTGAGATCAAAGATAAGAAGACCAGTGAGAATGTGGTTGCAGATCATCTATCCAGACTACTTCATGAGGAAGAAGAAGATGAGCTTCCATAAAGTGAAAAGTTTCCAGATGAGCAGTTATTTGCAGTAGAGGTCCAAGTTCCATGGTATGCAGACATTGTAAATTATATAACTGCCAAGGTTTTTCCTCCAGGAATGTCTAGTCACGAAAGGAAAAGGTTGATGTCTATATCTAGATAGTACCATTGGGATGACCCCTATCTGTTCAAATTTTGCCCTGATCAAATCATTAGAAGGTGTGTCTTAGAAGAAGAGCATTAGAGCATTTTGCAGCATTGTCATCAGTTTGCGTGTGGAGGAGACTTTGGACCCAAGAGAACAGCACTTAAAGGACAAGTGTGCTTCAATTCAAGTTTGGGGGTGTGCTATGAGCCATGCTTTCTAGAACGATGTCGACCATCTCCTGGGTACACTCTTTCCTTAATTTAGACACATTGGGGACAATGTGTCATTTAAGTTTGGGGGTATGGGCATACATGTTCACACACACTTTGTCCCAATTTCATGTTATTTGTTTTGTGTGTTGTTCATTTATTTGAAAGAAAAAAAAAAATTGCATGTTCATGATTGCCCTAAAATTTTGAGTTGATCTAACAGAATTGTGGCTTAAATTCATCAGTGAGCTTAAAATTTTGAACACATGATCTGATGAGTGAAACTGTTAGTTTGGTTACTTGTTTAGGACAGTTGAAAAATCACATGTTTCATCTAATCACACAAGCACATTAGCACATAATCTGTGAGGTATGACATGAGGTCTGATATATGTGTTTCTGCATTTTGGATAAAATTGGATAACTTATTAGATAACACTATGGCATATATATATATATATATCAAAATAAAAAAAGAAAAAGAGAAAATATGAAATAATGATCATTGATAGCTTTTCACTGAGTAACTGGACATCTTGCCTCAAAGCACTGAGTGTTCACGTCAAAAGGTGAAAATTTTGGATTTGATCAATGTCATGGTTAGTTGGTTTTGTAGCCATTTTGACTCTAGTTAGTAAGTCCTTAGGGGTGTCTCTACACCTAATGCCCTAAAACCATCTGGTTTGGGAGTCATTGACTTAACACTCACTATAAGGGTCAATTAGAAAGCTTAAGGGAACCAACATTGCACAACCTGACCAAAAAAAAAAAAATGCCCTTGTGTCATTCTAATAGGAATTTCAATGAAGTCTGAAATAAAGAGACATTGCATATTGGAAAGATTTGGAAGCCTCATAATTTTGTACTAATTCACTGCACACAAATTTGAAACTTGTGATGATTTAGCATGTTCTTTGTAAATAATTGCACTTTGAGATTCCAATTCATTGTGAAGATGGAGTTCATCTTTTTAAGCTTGCTTATGAATGAAAATCATAATCTTGAAGTGATGCTTTAATTTTTGAAATAACATGAACTATGCATGATGTTTGTGGGTAACATTTCTGGAAAACCCTCACGAGACTTCACTCGTCCACTAAGGAATTCCTAGGGGTTTAAAAGGCTTGTTGCATACGCTAAATGCAATCGTACATCCCACGAAAAATGGATTTATCTTTTGATTTTCTATTTTTCCATTCTTGTTTTTAGTTGTGTATTGCTAAGGGACTAGTAATATGTAAGTTTGGGGGTGTGATAAATGCTAAAATATTCATATTTTCAGCCCTTAATTTGCATATTTTAATCCTTTGGTTTTAGTTAATTACGTCATTTTAATTCATTTTTGTGTTTTTCATGCTTGTACAGGCTTTTGGAAGAAAATAAAGTAAAACTAGGTGATTTGGGCTCAAAGATAGAAGATCGGAAAAATTGGAACTCCCTGACACTGCGATCAATCGCAGGGTACCTGCGATCGAGCGCAGTACCCGAGAGAACATAACACAAAGCAGGTCAAGAGCGATCGAATGCATGCCAGAAGAAGGATCGATCGTAGACCTACGATCGAGGGCACATGGGTTGCGATCGATCGCACTCGTGCGCAGAAGACACACCAAGTGGCGGCCAGAATGTCCCTATTTCCATATTAGGGTTTTCCAACTCCCAATTGTAATATGATTGAAACCCTACGAAATTCCTAGGGTTTACTACTTTTCCAAGGACTTCTAAAGCCTATAAATAGACTCTTAAGCCTTTAGAATAGGGAGGCTTGGAGAAAGAGAAGAATAGGAGCTTTTCAAGTTCAAGTCTCGGGTTTATTCTTTTCTTTTTTTTTCTTTATTTTATGAAGATGTTTAACATCAACTTTATGTGTAGCTAATTTACTTAGTAGGGCTAGATTGAAGCCCTAATTATGTTTTGTTAATATTTCAATATTGGTGCCCTTGTGATGATCTTGTGATACTATTTAACTTGATTAATACCTACTTGCATGAATTCCTCATATGTGTGTGCCTGATCAACATATGCATGTGGTATGGACTAGTTAGTTAAATCAATTTGGATGACCGAGTCCTGGGTTTAACATAAGTAAAAAGAGATATCCACGCCGGATTCTTGGGTTAATCAACATGGGGAATCAGGAGTATACACACATGCCCTAGGCCTTGTGTGTTTGTCGATTTCCATAGAACATATGCTTTTCTAAAGAACAACTTAGTTTATACCATGCTAAATCCTTTAGGGAAGAAAAGAGTTAGAGTATACACCATATTTAACTCGTTGCTTAGGGAAATCTATAGCTTAAGGAGTATACACCCATGCCCTTAGGTTAACAAACATTAGATAGACATAACTTGATCAAAGCATTGGCATATTGATATATTAGCTTAATATAATTAGTGGTGGATATCAAAGCCTTACCTTTTTATCATTATCAACTCAATCAATCTTTATTTTACTTAAGGAATTTACTTTTAAACGAAAATTCAGCAATCCTCGTGGGAATGATCATGTACTTACACCATATACTACCATGTTGACCTTGTGCACTTGCAGGTAAAACGTAGAATTATTTACCTATTAATTTAGGTAGATATTATGCACATCAGTTTCAATATTAAAAGTTGTTGTTTTAAATCATTATTGTCCGTTTTAACAGAGTGCAAGTCATTTTTTAAATCAATGATTTCTTTCTTGATATTACTAACCTCATGCTGCAAATCTAGATAGTAATCTCTTTGCATTTTTGTTTAGAAAATCGTTCCAAAGTTTCATCAAGAGAGATTTTTGCATTGTTAGGTTTATTAGCATTTTTAATCATCGTATTCCTAAGTTTTTTAAGGTAATCTTCTTTTAATTCAGGATTTTCAATTCTTGAAATTAAAGTGATTAGCAAATTTTCTTGTTCTTCAGTTTTTGTGAGAACATTGCAAGTTTTGATATTTTTACAGCAAGAATCATTACAACCAATTTTGAAATCATTGTCAGGAAATTCACTAGCAGAATGGTAATCAGAGTCACTTGAGGTTGTTAAAAATTCATTATCAGATGAATTAGAAGAATTAACGGATTGCAGAATTCTAAAAAGATTTTCTTTTTCATTGTCATCAATTTTTAAAGCATTAATTTCCTTTTTCAATGTTTTGGGGGGCTCTGGAGATTTGTCAGCAAAATGTCCTAATTTTTCGCAATTAAAACATTTTCCTTTGGAAAAATATTTATTGAATTTAGAGGTATTCTTTTTGGGTTTTTAGCAAAAAAATTTTTGACGGGTTTATTAAATCTTCTTTTCTTGTAACTATTGTAATATGGAGCATGTCTCTTCTTGAAAACTCTATCGGGTTTTTTTCTATTTCTCCGTAAGGGAGCCACAGGAGGTAACCCAAATTGTTCGCAGAAATTACCCATTTCATATTTAGCTTTTTTAGTATTCTTCAATTGTTGTCTTATCATTTTTTGGTCGATGCACATTTTTATGCCAAATTTTTTAACGGTAAAAAACAAATCACCATAAGTTTAGTTTTCATATTCAATTAATCAAGTGTTAAAGTTAATAAGTTCATCCTTAACATTGTGAGCAAATAATGAAAGTAATCCATCAATAAATTTTTCTTTCCAATAAGGTTTTTGACTATCAGATCTAACCATAACACGAAAAAAAAAAACATCTTGATACCATCTATAATCAGACATAGTAGGACAACGAAGATTATTTAGGTAATTAGAGATGTGAGAAGTAATGTTAGAAGGTGTTCTAATAAAATGTTTAATGATGGTATAAATCAATGTGTTAACACTATCAGGTTCACCTGTGCCACGTTGTTCATCAAATATTGGAAGATGATCTTCATCTTTCTTGACAGCTTTCCTAATTGTTTCTCGAGATTCTTGAGTAAGGTGTTTGTCCCACAAATTCAGAAGAGTTCCAGAGAAACCAGTAGAGAGTAGATCAACAATTTCTGATTGGTTTAAATTGTGATTAGTAACATAGGCATCAGCAACCATAGACATGTGATTCATTTTATTTAACACTTCTTGTTCAAACAAGCCATCGATGTTCCATTCATAGAGTTTATCTGCTGAAACGGAAAACTGAGATTAAATTTTTTTTCTTCAAACTGTAAATCAGGAGGAGTGGGTTTTGAATACCAGTTTTTTGTGATATTAATGGGTTTGGTTTTATCAAAAATTCTTTGGAGTTTTTGCTCCAAATCATTGCTTTCAAAATTTTCTTCATCATTTTAATGTTGAAGTCAGAAGGATATTGAGAATATTCAGAATTTTCGGAATCAGAAGTTTCATCAATTTTTTGTTAACACAAGCTTTTCCAGAAGTGTTGGCTTGAGTGGCTTTTAATTCTGACAACATTTTGTCAATCTTTTCAACATTTTTTTTGGTTAGTGGGTCTTAGCCCAAGGTTTTTTCTTTCTTCAGGTAAAGAAATGATTGGTTTTTTGGTTTTAAAACCAGGGATAATGGGAATATCAATTTTATATTCAATGCGGTCCAATTGTTGACCAATGATATGAAGGGATTGGTTGACAAAATTATTTTGCTCAATGATCTTTCTAGTTTCATTATGGGCAGGATCATGAGTTTTAAAAGGGGAGGCTTTAACAGTAGTATCCGTTCCGTAGGTACGGACTTGTAAATTTTCAAGAGGGGGATGAGAAGCTTTGACAGTGGTTTTGTTTTCTTTAACAAAAGATTTTTTAACAACATTTAGAATATTGTTGGTGGGGTAATGATTTTGAAGAAAATCAAAAAACAAAATATGCTTTCGTTCTTCAATCATTTTTTCAGTCCAACGGACTTTGATAAGGGATCTTTCTTTTTCAAAAAAATTAGAACGGTAAGCATGTCTTAATGGTTGGTTTTCTTTTGAGGAAAAATCTTTTTGTAAAGCAAGCCAATTGATTTGGGAAAATAAATTTTTTATAGGGGCATGAATAACAGTTAATTGATGGGGAGGAGGAAGGGATCCGTTAAAATCAGAAGCAGAAGAAGAAAGGGATCCTCCGTCATCATCAACTTGAGTGGGAGGAGGAGTTTGCTTAATAGTGTAAAAAGCATAAGAAATTTGAGAATCAACAAAAACACTCTTTAATTTTAAACCAGGATGAGTAAGAAATTTTTCAATGTCTTTATCTCTTCGTTAGAGTCCTTCTATGGTGGTTGAACCAGCAAAAGAATTCCTTCTTTCATTGATCAACAATGGTCTTTCAATTTTGTTAGAAAGATTTAAATCAGAAAAACTGATCTTAACAAATCCATCCAAATACTGTTGGATGTAATCAAGATTAGTGGTGTCATTTTCAACTCTTGCAAGCTTAGATACATTTTCCAAAAGCCATTCGTTAGGAAGATCAATTTCATCCCAGCGAATCATTTTAGGAGTACGTATATTAGCATCTTGAGTATAACTTTGAATTAACAAAGTAGAGCTACCAGAGTTTTTGATTATAGCTTGAGGATTCAGATTGGTTTTTAATAATTTGTAATAAATGCGGTAGATGATAGCAAGGGATCTGCTACCTTCTTCCATGTCATAACCAGAGGTTAGTACATTCAAAGTTAAAGCTTTAACGATGTGAATGTCATTCAAAGCAATAGTCAGATTAGGAAAAGCATCAAAATGGATGGGACCATTAAACAAAGAAGATTGTATCATACCAAGAATACTATGTTTGAAATTAACAAATCGAGCATCACGAAGGCATAACAAAAGAGAGGCATTAATACCAAATCTAGTTAATAGTTTAACAGCAACTTGAACAGGCCCAATATGCAAAAATTTAAAACTTTTAGCAAGGGAATCATTAATGAATTTTTTATTTAACAATTGGTATCTTTCATTATTATTGGCAATGGCAAACGTTTGTTCAACGGTTTTAACATAGTATTCAACTTTCCAAGTGGGTTTTATCCAAGACGTAGTGTAAACTTCCTTAGTGGAAAGTTTAGGGATATTCCATTTATTGAAATTAAACGAATTATCATCTTCAACAGAGAAATTTTCAACGTTTACAATATCGGGTGGTAAACTAGACCCAGACCTAACAGAAGAATTGGATCTCCACATCTTCAAAAGCTAAAATCTAATACTTTCTTTAGACATAGGCTCTTCTCCAAGAACTCACATCACATATCCTTAGCCAAAACTAACCCTTAACCATGCCCAGAGACGCCAAAACTCAGGCTTAAGATGGGACTAAGAGGTCAACCGAGGTTACCTGATGGGGTGGTTGGTTTATAACTGAGAGATAGAGAGATGGAGGAAAGAAAGTACAAAACTTAAGCCAATGGAAACAAGGATTATATATATATAAGTTGCATTCTAAGGACCCACATGTGCCACATTGAGGACTAAGTGGAATAATTTGAGTGGGCTGTAGGAATTCAAAATCCATTAAAAATAGAAGTTATGAAAAAACAAGAAAAATTGAAGGGTAACAAAAAATACAACAACGTTAGATTAAAAGACAAGAAAAAATGAAGGGAAAAAAAATAAAAAATTCAAAATGTTAGATAACTATCTGTTAATGGGATAATTGAATAGAAATTAAAATTAATCAAAATATTATTCAAAACACAAAAACTCAATTGTTAAAATATCAAGAAGAGTACCTTAATATGATAGCAGTTTTCACGTATATGCCAAAAAATTCCTTCTTCTCCTAAAGGAATAGTCTTTCAGCCACATATGCAGAAAACTTGAGAAACAAAGAACGGAAAAAAAATGTATGCTTCTGATATGACTCATCAACTTCATATTGTTTAGGTTTACTAAAATTCTCTAACCTTGTTTAAATGTGATTTTCTTTTTTTTTTTTTTTTGCCAGAATTCACATTGTTTACTAGGGGTGTCAAAAATTACCGGAGAACCATAACCGAAACTAGGAAACCGGGAAACTAAAAACCGGAAAATCGGGGAGCTGGTTCCAGTTGTAAAAAAAAAAACAAAAACCCCGGTTTTGGGCACCAGGTAAAAACCGGGAAACCGGAATCGGGTGCATTTATATATAATAATAATTTTTTTTAATATTTTATATATATATATATATATATATATATATATATATATATATATATATATATACACACACAAAAGAGCCAATGCCTCTATAACAATGATTTTTCTTTGATGGCGCTAAATTATTATTTTGCCCTTTGGTATTAAGCTCACTCAGTTTAATTAGTATAGGAAATAATGCTTCCAAAAAAAAAAAAAAAAGTATAGGAAATAATGAATTTGATTTGGGGTTATTTTGTCTTTTAATACACAAAGGCGTGGAAATAATGAATTTGAGTTACTTTGACCGGGTTTTTGGGTATTTCATCTCACTTACTTTTTGTATAATGGTGTAGATTTACGGTTAGACTTTATTCTTTCTTTGTCATGGTTAAATTAAGAGGTTTATTTGTGTCTTCTCATTATTTCTATTTTCCGTCTTCTTTTTTTTTTTTCTTCCTCTTCATCCTCCGAGAGCCTCCTCTCTCTCCTCATTTTTTCTTTTTCCATTTTCTTCTCTTCTCCCTCTTCTTCTCATATTTCCTCCGTTTCTCTTCTTCCTCCCCACTTTTTGTATATGGTATGGATTTTTTTTGGTTAGTTTACTTTTGTGTGCTTCATTTTTTGAAGATTTACTTTTTGTGCTTGATGATTTTCTTTGTGAGTTTTGTATCAGTGAGTTTGGCCGAATGGATTGATAATTCTTCAAAGGTAAATTCTCTTTCCTTTAAGCTTTGGGTATTTGTCAATTTGATATTAAGGTGATTAAATGGTTCTGAAATAAAACCTTACGATTTTTTCATGAGGTTCCATTTCAGCAAACAATGTTTTCATGAGGTTTCAAAAAAAAAAAAAAAAAAACAATTTTTTTAAAAAAACTGGTTACCGGACTGGGTAAAAAGGGGAACCGGGACCTCGGTAAATCAGAACCGGTTCCCGGTTCCGGTTTCCCAAATCCAAGAACCAGGGTACCTCGGTTCCGGTCTCGGTTTTGGCCAAAAACCGGGAAACCGGACTGGGTTGACATCCCTATTGTTTAGGTTTACTAAAATTTTCTAACTTTTTTTTTTTGGTTTTTTATCTAATCTGACGTTAGGTCTTCAATTTTTAACGTTAATTCTAACCTTGGTGAAAAAATAAAACGTTAGTCTCATGTTTAACCAAAAGAAGAAAAAAAAAGAAGGTTAACCTTAGTTAGTAAACTACTATTAATAACCTTTAATATTTAATGTGCATATTAAATACTTAGACACTTGGCACTATTTTATGGAATGAGGATCCTCTCCAGTCTATTATGGACTGGAGAATATCCTATTCATGGCTAGGATTTCTTCTCAGAAATCATATGGTCATAAATTAAACACATATCCCACTAATAAAAATAATAAAAAAATATTAATTTAAATTAAAAAAAATTAATAAAAAAATAAGAAAAAAGAAGGGGAAGCCACCCCCATTTTGGGTAGAGGGTGGCCGAACCACCCCCATGGCCTATGGGGGTGGTTTGGCCACCCCCTGGCAGGCCATTGGGGGTGGCTTACCCAAAATGAGGGTGGCCGGCCTTCTTTTTTCTTATTTTTTTTATTAATTTGTTTATTAATTTTTTTTTAATTTAAAATAATATTTTATTATTATTTTTATTAGTAAGATATGTGTCTCATTTGTGGTCATTAAATTTTTAAGAAGAAATTTTAATTATAAATTAGATATTTTTTAATCCATTATAGATTGAAAAGAATTTTGTTCTCATTTTATGTAAATGGAAGAATATTTTCTTTAAATCAATTTAAAAGAAATTTTTGTCATTCTTGGGCTTTCAACTTTATTATTTCTTTTAACTGCATTACTGTTTGATATGACGACACGCTGAGTTTGACAATTACATCAGACGTTGCCTACCGGCCCTACTCCTTTACAGTACTGCCAGCTATTTACAGAGAGCCTCGTAATAATTAGAAACTGCTGTAGAGGACCAAAGGGGTTTGAATTCAAATTTCAATTTCTAGGGCATTGATAATTTGTTTTTAGTAATTTGAAGGGATATTCAATTGAAAATTTGAGAAGATATTCTAATTATTTTCACTTGACAATAATTTAAGAAGGATATGTTTTCACGTGGGTGACGCAGCCTGATGTCTTGCAATTATTAGCCTGTGGCAATCTCTTCGCTTGCAGTTGTAAGTTTTAACTTTCAATTTCTGACACAATAAAAAATACTAATAAATCACAATTTTGTTAAAATTTCTTATATTCATCTACCCTATTCATAGCGCCCCCAACAAAAAGGGAAGAAAGTTTGAAATATCTTTACGAAAGTAACGTTATAAGTTTTTTAAATGTGATATAATTTTTAAAATTATTTTTAAATTTGAGATGTGATTTATTAACTTTTAATTTATTAGTGATTTTAAAAGTTATATCATATTTGTGATGATTTTAAAATAACTCTAGAAAGACTTATAGCATTACTCCTATTCATAAGAGAAGGTAATTAATATTTACACTTAACTTTCGTTTATAACTAGTTAGGTGGTCAGTCATATTCACCTCGTAAATTGAGAAACTTTTAATATA
This sequence comes from Corylus avellana, assembly GCF_965113065.1. Lineage (NCBI taxonomy): Eukaryota > Viridiplantae > Streptophyta > Magnoliopsida > Fagales > Betulaceae > Corylus > Corylus avellana. The sequence goes on along the minus strand of NC_142491.1, from coordinate 12,712,154 downwards.
TATAGTAAGATTAAAATGAACCGAAACAGCTTGAAAGAGTAATTCTAAGTGATTTATTTGTGTTATACTAATAATGATGTGATTATTAAAATTATTATTAGGCTTGTGATTGATTATTATTAAATTTTGATTAAATGATGATTTTAATAACCACATTATTTTAATAAGACACAATTAAAATACAAATAGATCACTTAAAATTATTCAACTAAAAACGGTTCAATGAGACAAGTTGGAAGAAAAAAAGAAAAGGCTTTTGCCATATATATATATATATATATAAAGTAAGAGTGTAGGTGGAAATGGAGGAGAAAGACAGGCGCAGTTAATCCCATGCTGAAGTGGGTTTTCATTTATCTATGATAAATAAATAAATAAATAAAAGTTCTATGCAATTTACCTATTTGTCTTAATATTTGGGTTGTAAAATAATAACAACAAAAATCTTGAAGTTTAGTTTATAACGTTAAGTCAACATATAAGTTGCATATTACCTCATAAATAATTTTTTTAAGAAAAAAAAAATCATGTTACTAAATATTTTTTTATATATTCCCTCACTTTATCAACTATACATTCATTAAAAAAAAGCTACAATACAGTAAATATTACTTGATGAAAAAGAAATATAATAATTTACTTTGTATCTAATTACATTTAATGTTGTACCTTACAAAATAAATAGTACCAGCTTTTTTTAAAAAACTTATTACAATCTTACATTGTGTCCTGAATTTGTGTAAATGGGACTAAAGTGTGAGGAAACTAATTAAAACGATTTTTTTTTTTTAAAAAAAAAATTTAAGTTTTTAAAATAATTAGTGATTTAGAAGCACAAATTACAAACCTTACTCATTTTATAACCTGACATAGGAGATGGAATGTATTTCTCCCTCTCAATTATATTGTTTTTCTATTTATTTTTTAAGAAATGTGATCGATTAACAAAGACATATCATATTAGTGTTGCTTTCCATAGTTTTCTGACGAAGCTGAGAAGGATTTGTATTATTTAGGAGACCGTTGGCAAACCATAGTAAGTAAATGCATCTTTAATACTTTGAAAATGTCAATCCTCGTCACATTGGATTGGGATCATTTCCAGTCTAAAATTCAAGGGTTTAGATTTCTCTACAAAAATTAAAGGCCAAAAATATGATACATTACTATCTTAATTAAAAAAAAAAAAAAAAAAAAAAAAAAAACAAAACAGAAACAACCCACGTTAATCTTCCGATAGACAAACTCCCTTCAAATTTTCCATTCCCACATCTGCTAAAAAAAAAGCGTTAAATACTTTATACCCTTTTAGAGTTTTATAACTTTATTTTTTCCTCTTTGTGGTTTTATTTTTATTACAGGAGGTCCCTGTAGTTTTGATAAGTGACCAAATTAGTCCATCCGTTAGTTGACCGTTAGGACTGACACGTAAACTAACCAGACGTCGACACGTGGCACATATTAATTTTTTTTTTTTTAAATAAAAAAAAAATGTACTTTAAAAAAAAAAAAAAAAAAGTTGACCTCTCCATCGTTGGACCGGAGAGGATTCTATTCCTTTAAAAAGATGGGTTGTCAATTAATTACTGTCTTGTTGACGTCAACAATTTTCTTTCGTTCGAAATGCCATTAACTAGCCGTCTGGTTTGAAATGGTCTTGTGGGTGAGTAGGTGGTGTGTCGCGGTCAATCAATTAATTATGCTCATTGAATGTGGCCTATCTCATCGACGGCATCACAGAAATATCTTGTTAAAACATATCTTATTTCTTAACCAGTCTTATTTCTTGTCGATATCCGGCCCCTTGTCAAAACATATCTTATGTTGTAAAACCTTTTCTTCATTCTACCCTTCAACTGCTTGTTCAAGAGGTTGAGCATTCTTTCGCTCACCATCAGGAAATGGCGGAACTGATTCTCTCCGTTGTTGCCGAGAGAATCATTGGGACTCTGAACTCACTGGCTGCCAAAGAGATCGGACTGCTATGGGGTGTCAAAGATGAGGTTAAAAGCCTCATGAGCACCGTTTCACCAATTAAAGCTGTGCTTCTGGATGCAGAGAAGAAATATGCTGCAGGGAACTATGATGTCAAAGGTTGGCTGGAAAAGCTAGAAAAGGCCATGTATGATGCTGATGACTTGCTGGATGAGGTTTCAACTGAAGCTCTGCAAAGAGAACTAATGACCCGTGATAAGAAGGCCAAAAAGGTACACATTTTCTTTTCCGAATCAAACCAGCTTGCCTTTCGTTGTAAAATAGCCCACAAGATTAAAGCCATGACACGAAGGTTAGCTGCCATCGACGCCGAGAGGCGGAGGTTCCATTTGGAGGTACGCCAGGTTGAAGAGACACGAGTTAGGAAGAGGGAGAACACTTGTTCTTTCGTACATGCGGAAACAATTATTGGTCGAGAGGATGATAAGAAGGCTGTTATAGACCTTCTGATGGACTCCAACGTTGAAGAGAATGTTTCGGTCCTTCCAATTGTTGGCATTGGTGGATTGGGAAAGACTACACTCGCTCAACTTGTTTTCAATGATGAGCAAATCCAAAAGCACTTTGACCTCAAAATGTGGGTACGTGTCTCTGATATCTTCGATGTTAAAAATATTGTTTCAAAAATCATAGAATCTGCAACAATGGAGAAACCAAAAGCCCGTGAAATGGTTATGTTGGTAGGTGAACTTCAAAAAAATATCGATGGAAAAAAATACTTTCTCGTGTTGGATGATCTGTGGAATGAAGATAAAAGAGAATGGTCTGACTTGAGATCTGTGCTGATGGGTGGTGCAAGAGGCAGTAGAATATTGGTGACTACCCGCACTGAAATCGTTGCAGTGACCATCCGCCAGAAAAGCGTTGCAGGGATTATTGGGACCGTTGAATCATATCCCTTGAAGGTTTTAGATGAAGATGCGTCATGGTCTTTATTTGAGCAAATGGCCTTTGAGAAAGGACGAGAGCCAGAGCAGCATTCAAGCATCGTCGCACTTGGGAAGGAGATAGTAAAAACGTGTTCAGGCGTCCCTCTGGCCATAGCGACAATCGGACGTTTACTGGGCTCCACCAAAAATACAGAAATAGAGTGGTTGTCTTTTAAGAACAATGAACTTTCAAAAATACCTCAGAACGAAAATGGCATCTTAGCAACCTTGAAGCTGAGTTACGATCATCTTCCTTCACATTTGAAGCTATGCTTTGCTTATTGTAGTTTGTTTCCAAAGGATTGCGAGATTGATAGATCAACACTGATTAAGCTTTGGATAGCACAAGGGTTTATCCAATCATCTTATGATCAAAATGAATGCTTGGAAGATATTGGTAATGAGTATTTTATGGATTTACTCTTTAGATCATTCTTTCAAGGAACTAAAGTGGATGAGTTTGGTAACATAATTCTTTTCAAAATGGATGGCCTCATGCATGAGCTTGCAAAATTGGTGGCTGGATCATCAATCGCCACATTAGATCATAAGAAGGGACACATTGATAAGAAAACTCGTCATGTATTAGTTGGTAACGATGTAAAAATTTCTCCAACCTCATTATATAAAGCAAGTAGGATTCGAACATTTCTTTTCTTGGGCCATTACTTTGAGCCTAAAATTTTTTCAAGTTCCAAATTCTTGCGTGTGTTGAATGTGCATTGCAAAGATCTAGATCCTATACCGAGCTCTATTGGGAGGTTGAAGTATTTAAAATATCTTGATCTTTCTGGTAACAACGATATCAAGAAGCTTCCAGATTCTATATCTAGGTTGCAAAATTTGCAAACACTAAAGCTCTCCAAGTGTTCATCACTCAAAGAATTGCCTAGTGGCATTACAAGATTAGTGAACCTTAGGCATCTTGAGATAGATGGATGTCGTGCTTTGACTTATATGCCACGTGGATTGGGGCAACTGACTAAACTTCAGACGTTATCAAGATTTGTAGTCCATAGAGATGGTGGTAAGTTAAGCGAACTAGATCAACTACGTAACCTGAGAGGAAAGTTACAGATCTTCAATTTGAGAGATTTGAAAGATGCCCAGTCAGAATGTGAGGGTGCGAAGTTAAAGGAGAAACGACATCTTCATGCTTTGCATTTATTCTGGGATACTCAAGGAGATTCCAATGATTCGGACTCTGCTAAAGATGAAGCGTCATTGAAAGGCTTCCAACCACACCAAAATCTGAAACAACTTTCGTTACTATACTATCGAGGTTCACGGTTTCCGAATTGGCTTTTTGCCCTCTACAATCTTGTTAGATTTGAATTATGGTTGTGTAAGAATTGCAAATCTCTGCCACAATTGAGTCAACTACATTCCCTCAAGTATCTTTCTCTTGGATGTTTGTATGCTATGGAGTACATATCAAATAGCGATGAGTTATCTTCATCTTCATTGATACAAGGAGTCTTTTTCCCATCCCTCAGGGAAATTCGGCTTTGTGGTTGCCCTAATCTTGAGGGGTGGTGGTCGAGGCATTCATCTGCGGAGGCCAATAGTGATAGTCATCATTTACGTCCTTCATTTTCTAATCTTTCTACATTACAGATCTCTAACTGCCCTATGTTGATTTCCATGCCAATGTTTCCATGTCTTGAAAAGTTGGACCTAGCCTATGCTAGCTCGAAGCCACTACAGCAGACGATGATGATGAATATGGCAGCCTCCTCGTCATCCACTCCTCTCTCAAAATTGAAGTATATAAAACTGAATTTCATTAAGGATCTAGAAACGTTGCCGTTACAGAACCTCACTTCTCTTGAGTCCTTGACGATATCTAATTGCAGTAGATTGAAGTCTATCTCCCCAGGTATACAACATCTCACTGCCCTTCAAAACTTGATTCTTGATTACTGTTTTGAGCTTGAGCCTTACGATATATGATTGTCACAGATGAGGATGGGATGCAAAGGCAATGCCTCACTGGGCTCCTCTCTCTTCACATCTCAAGACTTCCGAAATTGGTGTCTCTCCCCTCGATGCTTCAACATGCTACAGCTCTAGAAACACTTGAGATTTCATATTGTGAATGTTTGACGGCTATACCAGAGTGGATCCACTATTGCAACTCACTTCAAGTTCTTGACATTCGTCACTGCATGAGTTTGGCATCACTGCCCGAAGGAATGCGTAGGCTAAAGTCTTTACAGAGGCTAACAATTGTGGATTCTCCCATCTTATTGCAAAGATGCGAGAAAGGCATAGGTGAGGATTGGGTCAAGATTGCTAAAATTCCAGAGTTAGACTTGCGGTATCCGCTTTAGTAAGAAAAAAATATTCAAGCACCCTGCATCTTCGACTGATTCAGGTATGTTACTCACGGTTTTATTTGAATCCTGCATAGCAATTGAAGTACCCAACCTTCTTCACCTTCATTTCTCTATTTTTCTCTCTCAGTATTTCTTGGTTTTGAAATTTCAGATGTAGAAGCAGTAGAATCAGTTGAAAGCACAAAAGAAATAGGGGACAAATATTTTGAGCATTTTCAAAATCTGGGGCACTGCATACGTGATTGTTTGCATATCTGGAGCAATAGTTAGTAGAATAATTTTTTTATTATTTTTTATTTAAAAATTTGTTTCTTCGTTTCTAATGATATATAGTTTTGTGTGAACACAGTTGATGAGGGGATGTATTATGGGTGCTTCATTTCTCATTGTGTTAAACGGAGTGAAAATTGGCACTTGGTGAAACTCAGGCAAATATTGTGCGGAAGAACCAATCTGGCAACAACACTCCGAGAACTCCCTTGCAGCATGGGTATTCATTTTGGTTCAATTCTTTGTTACATATAAGCATCCCGCATGTCACTTTATCTTACGAATAATCAATTAAAAGATTTGGCACTTGAATAATTCCATTCTAAATATCAGTGCCTATTTTTGGTTAATTAGCTTAGTTTGAAATAAAAGATTTGTGATACATTGTATCAGCTCAGCCCTTTAGAGTTTAGATTCACATGATTTTAGGGATGCATTTCAGTTTATGCTCCAATTTCCTGGATATCTCTTACCATTTATTCAACTAATTAAGTGGAAATTGTTCCTAAACATTATACTGTCATATTGCTTCTAACTTCTATATTTGATCACCTTGGTTTAAGACAATACGTTGATGTAGATGCTTATGACATACAACAAATTCAAGGGCTTCCCATTTTCCTGGTGGTTTATTTTTGGCTCTATTGGAGCTCCTAACTGCACAATCTGTTTTTCATCTATAGATATACCCGATTTTCACTTTGGTAGATGTCTCATTTGGAGGGTTTCTTTTCAGTTTTGCATTCTATGTAGTGTCTGACTGTATTCAGAGTGAAGTGCTTGTGTTCTTAGAACAATTTTTATTTGCATTATCATTTTTAAGCTATTGGTTCTTTTATTCATTTGAGTTTGCCAATTCCAGAGGGAAATGCATATGAAAGCAGAATGGGGTACGAGAATATTATTGGGCATCTGTGCAATGATGTATTTAGAGAAATGGCGAGTGAATATACATTAAGTTGCTTCTGTTATGAGCTTCTTAATATGAAATTTGAAATTTTTGGGCATTTTCTTTTTTCAAAAAGTTCATTTAAGATTATCGTAGTCCTATGGCTGGGAATTTGAGCTTCTAGAAAGGCTACATTTCATTTCCTTCTCTCTCTCTCTCTCTCTCTCTTTTCTTCTGGTTTTTAGATGCATAGTCATGTAAGGATTTATTGGAAATGGCACTCTTATATGTAGGATCTGAAGACTGACCCTAAGGATGAGTTTCTTGCAATACTGAGGGCCACAGTTAAGTGTTTGACTCTTCCTGAGAAGTATTTTGAGAAGGTTTTTCGTCTGGCAATTGACAAATGAGGAACAGATGAAGGAGCACTCACTAGGGTTGTCACTACAAGGGCCGAGGTCAACATGAAGTTTATAAGAAAAGGTTTTGGATAAAACATCTCACTTCCTCCATCCTCACAGAGACGAGTTTTAGTGCCTTATCCCACTTAAATTGGAGAGATGCCTGTGGCAAACAGGTAAGAATTGGCCAAAGGTTGCCCACATCCTATATTTGAGTGTATTCATCTATTAGTGAAACATGATTAAGAACTGAATACATTTTCTACTTATTGAAATATGTACATCAATGATTAATCAATTCCTACATGGTAAATTACATTTTTTTCTTTTGTTTCTTCATTTCTAATAATATACGGTTTTGCATACACTGAATTGATGATATGATGTACCTGGGTGTTTCATTGTCCACTGTGTAATCAGAGAAAAAAATGGCAATTAGTGTAATCGATTAGTTTTCACTTTCACAGTTTGTTCATAATGAAAAAAATGGCAATTACTGTTTACAATAACGCAAGAGATCCATTGACTGTTATTACTAGCAATATGGACAGCGTATTAGTGAAAGCCTTTCTTTGGTGAAGCTATTCTTTCTATATATATATATATATATATTAGCAACACCAGAAGAAGCCTTTCTCTTCTCAATGCCAAAAGGGTGAAGAGGGGGTAGAGTAGTGCAGGACTCTGATGATGAAGCATAGGAAAAACAGAGGGCGGCTAATATATGTCTTTTACAGGGAATTCAAAATAGTTGTTTACAATGTTTGTATTTGACAAGAGGCTCATGGATGATACTTGATGAGAATGGGAAGTGGTGATATGAAAGGAGTAGGAAAAAAAAAATTATATTCATAAATTGGGTTATATTAAATTTATATCTGAATCCCCATTTGTTTTTGATGTCAAAAAGTTGTTGCAATATGCTAGAAATATCATTTGTTTTGTTTTATTTCATCCTTTCTGATTGCTTTTTTGTTAGAACTTAAAGACTGCTACCTAACTTTTAAGGATAGCTTTAATTTCAAGAACCTAGCTAGTTCTTGGCTATGATTCCTTGTGAAGGTAAGTGCACTTTGAAATATTGCAAACGAATATGTCGTTAATTTATCTCATTATACTTGTGTTGCTTGTAAAACAAATTGTCAATTATTTTCATCTTTATGTTTTTCCAACTGTAACCATTGTAATCACTAATCATAAAGAATTACCAGACATGTGAATTAATCATTTCAGCAAGTTTGTGTAGTTCTTATTTTCTTTTGCTTTCCCTTTTTGTGAAATCCAAACATGGAATAGAATAAGTTGGTGATAAAGGCCTTGAGTTCATGGATTAAGAAGATGAGTGGTTGATATAGCTTACTACAGAGAATAAGTAATTGGCAATTTAATTAATCATATTAGACTGATTAGCTGTTTTTGCAGAGAAATATGTGATTACTCAATTGAGATGGCTCTTAAGGACTAAGAATTTTAAAGGTAGCATTTGGTATTACTTTCATCTTTGAAGTGATCTTATTTTTTTAAGGAAGCTTGGCACACCACAAAGTTGTAATCTAGCCATGGAGAAAAATCATAAAAATCCAGAATTTTGTTCTTTGTTTGAGCTTCTAACACAACAACCTGTTTTTCATCTACAGAGATGTAGGTGGGTGATTTTCACTTTGGTAGATGTCTCATTTGGAGGGTTGCTTTTCAGTTTTGCGTTCTATTTAGATTCTATTTGTCCATTCAGATTGAAGTGCTTGTGTTCTTAGATCAATTTTTATTTGCATTATCATTTTTGAGCTATTGGTTCTTTTATTCATTTGATTTTCTGAATTTTAGAGGGAAATGCATATAAAAGCAGAATGGGATACGAGAAGTATGGGGGATTTGTGCAATATGTACATCAATTATTAATCAATTGCTACATAGTCAATAAAATGCCAATGTTACGTATAATAAAGTGTCACGGGATACCCCTTAGTTGACTAGTGGCTTTTTAAACAGCCTATTGTTAATCTAGTCAACAAATTAAGCGGGACTAAATGGCATGTATTTACTTTTCATTAGAACTTTGTATTTTGATGGTTAAGTTATACGCAAGTAGTGGATATTGTGAAGGAGTGAAACAAGCTGATGAGTACTAATGTAGGACACCACCTTATTTATTATTCTCTCTCAATATTTCGTGGTTGTTAAATTTCAGTTTTAAAAGCAGAGGAACCAGTTGAAGCATAGAAGAAACATTGGATGGAGATTACAAGCTTATTCAAAATCCAGGGCACTGCAATTTGGTAACCGAGCTTTTCCTAATGAGCTAATGTGGAAGTTGTTTGCTGATTAGCTATAGTCCTACGATGTTGTAGTTATTGCAGTTTTGAAGAGAGATTTGCATTATTTACTTGAGGATAAAATGATAAACAAAAAACTGTTAAGTGGTGTTTGGTACTGGTAGGGAAGTTTGGATAGAAACTATAGCTTGCAGATTTAGTTTAGAGGCGTATCATATCAGAGATGTTATTCAGTTTTCACTTTATGCTCTACTTGATGCAAAGTAAATTTAGAAAGAATTGAAATTTTAAATATCTTTAAACTTGATATTGGAGAAAGCATAAATCCTCAGAACTCTCAGTTGAAATGTGTACATTTTCTATAAACCAAAACAACAAGAAACATAAGATTGGGAGTTTTATTTATATTTTTCTTTTCTCATCTATGAGAAGCATGATATGTTGGTGGGATTGGTTCAAGACCGGCATAAGACTACTAGAATCCCAGCACTAGAGTTGGTTTGAAAAGGACTCAACACTCCATTGTTTATGTGTAATCAAGTACAATCCCAGTTCTCTTTAGATTACTCTCTTTCATGTCAGGTATATATTCTTAGCTTCTCAACTTTTTTTATTCTTTATGTGGAAGCTAGATGGGAATCAAATGATGAACATACAGGAGTAAATCTTTCGTCAAAGAAAGCTGATTCTACAATTATGCAGCAAGTTGCAAACAATTGTGTAAGTATCTGATTCCTTATGTAATTAAATTTATATTAATAAATTGGGTTAAGCAGAATAGCTTCATTTGTCTTGGGTGTCAAAAATCTGTTGCAATATGCTAGAAATATCCTTTATTTTGCTTTATTTCGTCCTTTATGATAGCTTTTTGTGTTAGCACTCAAAGAGTGCTACCTAACTTCAAGGAAATCTTTATTTTTAGCTAGTTCTTGGCTATCATTCCTTGTGAAGCATAGGTTCGTGTTGAAATATAGGGGATCAATATTTTGTTAATTTATCTCATTATACTTGTTTTGCTTGCAAAACAAACTGTCAATTATGTTCAGCTTTATGCTTTTCCAACTGTAACCATTTTAATCATAAAGAATTACTAGACATGTGAATTGATCATTTCAGCAAGTTTGTGAAGTTCTTATTTTCTTTACCTTTCCTTTTTGTGAAGTCCAAACGTGGAAGAGAATGAGTTGGTTATAAAGGCCTTTAGTTAATGTATTAAGAAAATGAGTGGTTGATATTAGACTGATCAATTGGCTGTTTTTGCAGGAAAATATTTGATTACTCGATTGATTTCTTGTAGCATTTTTGTCATAGTAGAGAATTAAGGTAATTGGATGTTTATAAAAACCTGTCTTTTTGTTTCTTTCTAGATTACCACCTCAACAATTATATTTTGATATATGTTTTACTTCAAATTTTTATAGGATTATGTGCCCACTGTGTACAACAACTTTAGTTCTTGTTGATACACAGTTTCCTGATGATGACGTGGCACGCCTGCCGAGCTTTGAGTTGACCAACTTGCGGATGTTGACTGCACAGCAAAGAAGAAAGAAGGATCGAAGAGACCGGGGGTGAGCCGGCGGAGACACTCCGATGCCTAAGTCAGAATGGGAAAGAGAAGATATAAACCACAAAGCTTTGATAGCCAGAATTGCGATTACTTTTGCATTAATCATATGACTTGTATTTATAGGCAATGATAGAGTTTGATTTCCCACATATTAAGGAATTTTATCCCTTAATATCAGCTGCACAAATATTTAAATGAAGGATCATATCGTTAGCTGTTTCGTGATCTTAGTGGCCTAAAATCAGGGGATAAGCTTTGAGCTTTTGAATCAAGCTAAGTTAGAGCGCCCGAGTGTGACTCGGTCATCTTCATGATCTTAGAATTTAACCGGCGTATCTTGACTGGTATAAATTATTTGACTTGTAAATTGATATGGCATCTTTTGAATAAACAAAATCTATTATTTATCAACAGACTTATCTTTCAAGATATCTGAGTTATTCCCTTTGTCGAGACCTGTATGTCCTGAGTTAGTTTCGGACTTTATGGTCTCGGTTAAGTGGGTCTCGGATTTCGTAGTCTCAGATGTGGAGTCTCGGATATCATGGTCTCGGATGAGCAAGTCTCGGATCCTGACGATTGGGCCTGAATATTGGGCCTAAAGACTGTCGAATATACATGCAATGGTTGATCCATGACCCAACAGTTACCCCCTAATTTCGATGTTCGTAGAACTAAAGAAATTTTATGTTTTGAAGGAATGGGTTCACCTACCGAGACCAGCTTTCTTAAGAGAAGTTCTGAGACAGTCAATGACTTTCCGACTTCCTCTCAGATAGTCAAGGCGGTAAAATTTTGAATTTCAAATTCCGGAGGGAAAACTTAAATTCCAAATTTCGGAGAGAAAATTTAAAATTCAAATTTCTAGGCGGCGTCGGTTGGTATTTTGAGATCTTATCGCATTATTAACCTTGGCGTTTGAGTACCCTGCACTCATCATTTGCAGGCGGTGTCAGTTGGTATCCCGAGACCCTGTCGCATCTGGCGCATTTAATACCCCCTGTTACCAAGGTAAGCCCCTCTTTAAATAAGGTGCTATCTTCTTTGTACCTATCCATTTTTTGTTTTCTAGTGATAAAATCCTGGTCTCTCTTCTTCATCCCTCAAGCGCCTGCTTCTTTTCTCTCTCTTTTTCCTTATCACTATGTCCAACGACGAGGGATCAGGCTCTGATGGTCTCGGTGGCAACACCTATCCAGCCTGCTGGAGGTCAGAACTAACCAAAGCTGATGAGGCTAGGATCCGAGAAGAATGCTTCATCCCCAGATCGGTGAAGTTGCGGTTTGATGACGAGCACGTGGGCGCCATTGTGCGTGCTGATGCTCATGAGATTTGCCTTTACGAAACCATGTTTCGTTCTGGTTTTCGACTACCTTTCCCACAGGTAGTCCGAGAGCTGCTGAGTTTTATTAATCTTGCTCCGCATCAGATTGTACCCAACAGATGGAGGATCATCTATGCCTGTATCTTGCTCTGGCCAATGGCTCTCGGACCAGGGCAGTATCTTACCACACGGGAGTTTTTATGGATATATCGGCTTCAGAAGAAGCCGAAGTGTGAGGGCATATACAACTTCCAGTCTCGACGGGGAAAATTTATACATGTGGATGGCAAGTATTCCAGCAATCACGGGTGGAAAGCTAAGTATTTCTTCACCACTGGTCAGTGGGAGTTTCATCCCACCGAAATTGCTGAAGGCCCAAGGGTGCCGCGGGAGACTAGCGTTCCTGCTAAAAATGCTTCAAAGGAACCGATCTTAGATGAAAACGAGCAGAAGCGCCTAAACAGTATTACAGCCTGGGCGCAGAAACATGAAAGTATGATGTACTACACTGTGCTGACCAGGACATTCTCCGAGGGAAAGGGTATCGACACCCTTGAGGGAGGTGCTGGCGGAAAAAAGAAGAGACTTGCTTCTGTGGTCGTCCGAGACCCAAGTCTCGGCGTCTTGGATCCTCCAGCCGTAAATACCCGAGGAGCCACCCCCCGAAATCCAGGCTTGATAAGGGCAAATAAAAAATGGTCGATTTGCCAAAACAAAAGCATATTCCTCTTCGGACTGGCAGAGCTTTAAAAATAAGTGGGGGCCCAGTTCAACCTGCAGCTCCGCAGTTCCGAACTACTGGACCCCTGAAAATGGACGTCCAAACCAAGAAGCCTACTCCTCCTCGAGCAGCCAGAGTTCTGAAATTGATTGACGAGCCTAAGGACATCGAGGCCCCTCAACCAAAAAAGAAGAAACTGAAGAAGGTGGCTGAAACAGAGCTGCAGGCCCAGTTTGCCAGCTTTCTAGCTGCCAGGAGAAAAACGGGTCCTGAGCTTGTGGTGAAACCTGTGGTGGAGGTCGAGGCCTTTCTCGCAAACGAGCCCGTCTAGGCTTGGCTGCTAAACGCCACTCCTCAAGGATCAGCGGGAGCTGCTGCAGCGAATGTGATCCCTATAGAGTTCGTATCTCTTCAACCTCCTGGGCTCGAACATTCAGCACATTTTGGACGAGATAGATCTAGTAGAAAATTCCGAGGGTTCTGTAGGGATGGTGCAAGAAAAAACCGAGGGGCAAACCGTTGCTGCAGACGAAGACGCAGGGCTCAAACCGTTATCTCCCATTGCCGAGAATGAGCCTATGGCTCGGGCTCCGCAACCTCGGTCGACACCTTTGAGTGCCGAGAAGGCCTCTGCTCCCGAGAGGGTCTCTGCTGCCAAGAAGGCCCATGCTGCCGGGAAGGCCCCTGCTGCCGAGACCTCTTTTTCTTCCGAGACTCTTATAAGACCTGAAGGAGTGGATTGGACTGTTGGCGGACCTTTTGCTGCATTTGGTGGCGACATGAGGGGCAACCCTTTCCAAGCACTGGTGGATTTAGTTCCTCATGAGGGCCTTATTATGAAACGTGACACATCCGCTCAGGGTATGACTGAGCAAATGCTTTTCTTCCAACTTGTCGTAAGTTTCCCGACTCACACCTTGACTGAGCAAATGCTTTTTTTTTTTTTTTTTTTTCTTTTTTTACTAACTGAACTTCTATTGCAGAGTTTTATGAAGTCGCTGATATTATACTGCTATTTTCGGAAGACGGCACAGGACTCGGCCACTGAGACAAGCCGCCTTAAAGATAGGGTCACAGAGCTAGAGGCCGAAAATGCAAAATTGACGAAGGTCGTGGCGGTGCAAGACAAGGAACTGCTACTCTTGAACCAGGAGCAATCTAAATTGCAGGCTGAGACCTCCGAGGCCGCTACGGCTCGGGCGAAAGCTGAATCAAAGGTTAATGATTTGCTGACCGAGATTGAAGGCCTCCGAGCTGAAGTGAACCGTCTGCAAGAGGATAACTCTATTATTAAGGAGGACTTGGATCAGTTGGAAGAAACACATGCAGGGGTTTCGGACCAACTGAAATTGGCTCAAGATGAGGTCTCGAATCTGAAGGCTTTGGTGACAAAGACAAATGAAGCCAAAGTGATAGCCGAAAAGAAGCTTAAATTCTTCAAAGGAAAGTACGCCCAGGTAAGGGCCCAACTAAAGGAGGCTAAGACTCGAGCTGCCAATTATTTACGTCAGCTGTCCTTTGCTTCATGGGTTCGAAATTCTGCCTGAGCCAACGGGCTCATCCTTGGCTTTGAAACTTTTCGGGCATGGGCTAAGGACTCAACTCGGAAGGTAGATCTTGACAAGGTGAAGATCGAGGATATCCCTTGTTTGGATGCGGCTATGGTGCAACTGGTAAATCTGGGCCAAGAACAAATGCCTGATACTGCAGGGATAAAAGAATGTTTCTACGATCCCTTCTCGGATCAAAAACACCAAGGTACCGAGTCTGTTTCTGATGATGCCCACTCTGTCGAGGCCGACACTGCCGAGTCCGTATCTATCGAAACTCCCGATGTTACCCCTGTTTTTGCTTCCAAGGCAACATGATGTAATATCATTTAATGGTTCCTTGTATATACCTCAAGTTTCTTTTTAATGAAATGAGTTTTTGTGTTTATACGAATCGTGGAATAATAACTTTCTACTATTTGTTTATTCAGAAAATTTATAATTATATTTCTCTAAGTTAGATCTCGGAGATTCTGACTTAACCTTTAGTTGTGCTACCCCGAGTTTGGTCTCGGAGAGTTTGATTGCTACCCCGAGTCAGGTCTTGGGGAGTTTGATTGCTATCCTGAGTCAGGTTTCGGGGTGTTTGATTGGGTTTTTTGATCCAACCTCAGACTTGCCCATAGTTATGCTACTCCGAGTCTTTTTTGAGACTCATAGAACCATTTAATTTGTACGTATGAACTTTATATGTTGTATAACTCTGAGATACTTTTATTCATTGAAATGAAATAATGAAATGACAAAGAAATTACATATCACAGCATTTAGACATAGTACTTTTCAAGGTGCTCAGCGTTCCAAGGCCTCGGAAGCGCCTTACCTTTGGAATCTTCCAAGTGGTATGCTCCTGCTCTTTTGCATTCAATCACCCTATAAGGTCCTTCCCAATTAGGAGCCAGCTTTCCCTCAATTAAGTCCTTGGTCACCAGAGTGGCTTTATATAGGACCATATCTCCAACTTTGAAGCTCCGAGGCTTGACCTTCCTGTTGAAATACCGAGTCACTCTTGCCTGATATGCTGCCATGGTCACCTGGGCTTGATCCCGCTTTTCTTGTAGCAAGTCCAAGTGCAGCTGTAAACCCTCGTTATTAGTCTCGGATTGGAAGGTCTCTACATGATAGCTGCCCGAGCCTACCTCAGCTGGAATGACTGCTTCAGTTCCAAATGCTAAGGCATATGGCGTCTCCTCGGTTGGAATTCTCTTAGTTGTTCGGTATGCCCATAATACTTCGGGAAGGTCTTCCACCCAATTTCCTTTCCGATCATCCAGCTTCATCTTCAAAATCTTGAATATCGTTTTGTTGGTAGCCTCTACTTCCCCATTAGCCTGGGGTGCCCTGGAGACGAGTAATAGTTCTTTATTCGAAGCTGGGGCACACCAGGCTCGGAATGAGTCGCAGTCAAACTGCTTGCCATTATCTGTGATAAAAGCATGAGGAATGCCATAACGGCATATGATGTTCTTCTATAAAAATCGCTCTACTGCCTTGGCCGTGATATTCACCAAGGCCTCCACTTTTGCCCATTTGGTGAAATAATCCACCGCAACAACTGCAAATCGTACACCTCCCCTGCTTCGAGGCAATAGTCCCACTATATCTACCCCCCATTGGGAGAAGAGCCAAGGCGACGAGATTGCACTCAGGTCTTCAGGAAGTTGATGAGTGATATTAGCGAATCGTTGGCACTTGTCACAATTTTTGACTATTTTTGCCGAGTCCCGATTCATGTTAGGCCAATAAAAACCCGCTCAGACTGCTTTATGTGCCAGTATTCTGGCTCCAGAATGGCTTCCACAAATCCCCTCATGGGCTTCTCTAAGGATATAATTTCCTTCTTCCTTCGAAACACATTTTAAGAGTGGCAGCAGGAAACCCCTCTTGTAAAGGATTCCATTTACCATCGTGAACCTTTCGGCCCTTACTTTCAACCGGGTAGGCAGCTTTTGATCTGAGGGAAGTACTCCTCTTTCCAGGTATTCCACGATTTCCAATTGCCAATCAGGTATGGTCTCGATTGTCGAGACCGACACCGTCTCGGTAACGGATGACTGTTGAAGAATTTGGATAGGAGTTTCGACTTCAACCTCTCCATTGGCTGTTGAGGCTATTCAGGCCAATCGGTCTGCCCTCTCGTTTTCTGGCCTCGAAATTTTCACAATGCTGAACTTACTGAATAGACTCTGCATTTCCTGCACTTTAGACAAATATAGCTTCATCTTATCTCCCTTGGCTTCAAATTCGCCTTGGATGTGTCCTACAACGACCTGGGAGTCACTTCGCATTTTCACAAATTTGGCTCCCATTTCACGAGCTAAATCGAGTCCTACTAGGACTGCCTCGTACTCGGCCTCGTTATTTGTGGTTTTGAACTTCAACTTCAGAGAGCTATACAATTTTTCCCCATCAGGAGTAATCATCACTATTCCAGCTCCACCATGCTTCTTCGTAGATGATCCATCTACGTAAATTACCTAGGTTTCATCACCTGGCCCACTGATGACGTCTGGCAGATTAGTGAACTCTGCCAGAAAATCAGCCAGCGCTTGGCCCTTGAGAGAACTTCGAGGGAGAAACTCAATGTCGAATTCTCCCAGCTCAATCGCCCAGTTAGCTAATCTTCCCAACAGATCTAGCTTTCTTAGTACTTTTTTCAAAGGGTATTCAGTCAACACCCTGATAGTATGAGCTTGGAAGTAAGGGCGAAGTCTCTTGGATGCTATGACCAAGGCGAAAGCCAGTTTCTCCATCTGGGGATATCTTTCTTCAGCGCCTCTCAAAGCTCTATTTATGAAGTATACAGGCTTTTGAATTCCTTCTTCTTCTCGGATTAATGCAGCACTGACAACCGTTTGAGACACGGCTGAATACAAATATAGTACTTCTCCAGGTATTGTTTGGCTTAGCAAAGGCGGGCTTACCAGGTGCTGTTTTAGCTGCCTGAAGGCTTCTTCACATTCGTCCGTCCATTCAAAGGCCTTTCGCAAGACTTTGAAAAATGGAAGACACTTATCGGTTGATCGTGAAATGAACCGATTTATTGCTGCTATCCTTCCCGTCAATTGCTAAAGCTGCTTCAATTTTTTTGGAGATTGCATATCCAAGACAGCTTGTATCTTCTCAAGATTAGCTTCTATTCCTCGGCTTGATACCATATAACCGAGGAACTTTCCTGATGAGACTCCAAACGCACATTTTGAGGGATTCAACTTCATCTCGTATTTCTTTAAGGTTGTAAACGTCTCTTGCAAGTCGAGTATATGGTCTTGTGGTAGCACACTCTTGACTAGCATGTCATCGACGTATACCTCCATATTGCGTCCGATCTGGTCTCGGAACATCTTGTTTACCAGTCTCTGGTGCGTTGCTCCTGCATTCTTCAAAACGAAGGGCATGACTTTATAACTGTACAGGCCTCGGTCAGTTATGAATGTAGTTTTCTCACTATCTTCTGGATGCATGTATATCTGGTTGTAACCAGAGAAGGCGTCCATGAAGCTGAGTAAGCCATACCCAACTATTGAGTCCACCAATGCATCGATGCGAGGTAATGGAAAGCTGTCTTTTGGGTAAGCTTTATTAAGGTCAGTGAAATCCACGCACATCCTCAATTTCCCATTGGATTTTTTGACCAATACTACATTGGCTAACCAATCAGGATAATAAACTTCCTCAATGAATTGGGCCTTGAGAAGCTTCTCTACTTCCTCAGCTATTGCCATATTCCGCTCGGGAGCGAACTTCCTTATCTTTTGCTTGACCGGCTTCATGCTTGGGTCCACATTGAGTTGGTGGAGAATGTTTTCAGGGCTGATTCCTGGCATATCTTCATGAGTTCATGCGAAAACTTCTAAGTTTCGTTGCAGGAAGGCAATGAGAGCGTCTCGGACTTTGGGACTAATCTGAGTCCCAATCTTCAAAACTTTGCCTTGACTAACCTCCACTTCTTCAAATGGCTCGGCTGGCGCTCATTTCGGTTCATTTCTGCCTTTGCCTTCTACTGTACCAATTATAATAGGAGTCGGATCCGATGCCTTCTTAAGAGATGTATTGTAACATCTTCTCGCCTGAGTCTGATCTCCCTTTACTTCTCCGACTCCTTCTTCCGTCGAGATCTTCATCATCAAGTGGTACGTTGAAGTTACGGCCTTCAACTTATTCAAAGCAGGCCGACCGATGATGGCATTATAGGCACCGGGCTGGTCAATGACCAGGAAGTCTACCATTACAGTCCTCTGCTTTGGTGCCGTCCCTGCTGTTACAGGGAGTGAAATGAGGCCAATTGGCTGGACCTGCTTCCCTGCAAATCCGACCAGGGGGGAACTAAATGGTGTGATCCTATCACGATTAATACCCATTTGTTTGAAGACCGGCCAATATAGAACATCAGCTGAACTTCTATTGTCCACCAAAATTCTATGGATCATATGGTTGACCACTGTCACTGTTACTACCAATGGATCGTCATGTGGCTGCATTATCCCCCTGGCATCCTCTTCCGAGAAAGAAAGAATCATTGAATCCTGCTTTGAAATCTTAGAAGGTCTTTGCACTGAAAGGACCTCTTCAGTCTGTGCCCTTCTCGCATAAGCCTTTCTAGCTGAATTGGACTGTCCTCCACTAGCTATTCCTCCAGCGATAGTGTGGATTTCTCCTACCACTCCTTGATCCCGAGAAGGTCTCAGATCCTCTCTGGGATCATCATCCCGATCATGCCTCGGCTCTCGTCCCCCTACGTCTCGGTTTGCAACCAACAGAAGGGACTGTTGGTGAACCGCGTCTCGGTTCCTCTCCCCTGTTAGAAATCTTACTAGCCTTCTATTTCTAATGAATGTTTCGATTTCCTATCGCAGGGTTATACAGTCTTCCGTCAAATGCCCATGATCATTATGGTACTCACAGAATTTTGTCCGATCTCGCTTCCTCGGATCACCCCGTAACTTACTCGACCACCTGAAAGCTGGGTCCCTTCTGATCTCCATAAACACTTCGTTGACCCTGGTATTCAAAGGTGTGAACCTTCGATCTTCACGTCGCTGGGGTTCTATCTTCGGGAATGATGGTACAGTCTTCTTCACTACTTTCTTCTGGAACTTCTCTTCCTTCGGAGTAGGAACTACAGGTGGCTCCTTTTTGGCGTCCTCCTTTTCTTGGTCTTCCTCCTCCTAACCTTTCGTGAGAGCCTTAATCATTTCCTCCTGATTGATATACTCCTTTATCTTGGCGATAAACTCACGAAGAGTTATCTCTGTCGAGTTCTTTGACACTTCGGCCATTAGGGGTCCGTTTGGCCTAACTCCGTGCCATAATGCGGATAATACCGTTTGATCCCCCGGGTTATCCACCAACAATTTTTCTTTATTGAGCCTATGCATGAAATCCTCCAGGCTCTTTTCCTTCCCCTGACGCAATGACAGCAAACAAGCCGAGTGCTTCCTCCTCTTCTTGGTTGCCAGGAATTGTCTTAAAAAGAGGCATCCAAGTTCCTTGAAACTGTCTACCGACTTGGCAAGCAATCTGGTGAACCAGTCCTGAGCGACTCCTTCCAAAGTGAGAGTAAAGATTCGGCATACTATTTCATCTGAAAACCTATAAAGGGAAAAATGAGCACGGACGCTTTCCATATGTTCAGAAGGGTCACCACTACCGTCAAACTCCTTGACGTGAGGCATCTTTAAGTTGTCAGGCAAAGGGAAACCTAACACTCGATCGGTGAAAGGCAAGTCGGTGTTATCCATAAACCCCGCAGTAGGGGTTTTTTTCATCCTTTGCAGCCAACTTGCGAGTTAGCTCTTCGTACTTCTTCTTCAGATCCTCCATGTCAGCACTCATCTGGCCTTCACTCCGCCCATGAGGTTGTTCCCATCAAGGTCTCGTATGTTGAGACCTCTCTGGATTTTCCTGCTCTCGATGTTCCTCATTCTGGACAGTAGTATGATGGCTAGCTTGGACTGAACTTGCTTCCTCATCGCGGTGCGAACCGGTAGTCTGCTTCCCATCGCGAATTTCCCTTCGTCTTTCCCTCTCATGCCATTCATCACGCCTTTTTGCTCGCTGTTGGTCCCTCTGGCTATTACGGCCCTCAGCAGCTATGAGCCTTATAGCCAGGTCTTTATTCTGCTTCTTCAGAGCCTTCATGGATTCAGACATTTGCTTCATGAATTCGGCTAGATCGAATGCTGGCGGTGCGTTGGAGGCTGCAGCAGTGGAACGGGTAGTCACCATTTTGAATTAGTAGAGAACGGATGAAAATCGAATTTCCCACAGACGGCGCCAAACTATTGATACACAGTTTCCTGATGATGACGTGGCACGCCTGCCGAGCTTTGAGTTGACCAACTTACGGATGTTGACTGCACTGCAAAGAAGAAGAAGGATAGAAGAGATCGGGGGTGAGCCGGCGGGGACACTCCGATGCCTAAGTCAGAATGGGAAAGAGAAAAGATATAAACCACAAAGCATTGATAGGCAGAATTGCGATTACCTTTGCATTAATTATATGACTTGTATTTATAGGCAAGGATATAGTTTGATTTCCCACATGTTAAGGAATCTTATCCCTTAATATCAGCTGCACAAATATTTAAATGAAGGATCATATCGTTAGCTGTTCCGTGATCTTAGTGGCCTAAAATCAGAGGATAAGCTTTGAGCTTTTGAATCAAGCTAAGTTAGAGTGCCCGAGTGTGACTCGGTCATCTTCATGATCTTAGAATTTAACCGGCGTATCTTGACTGATATAAATTATTTGACTTGTAAATTGATATGTCATCTTTTGAATGAACAAAATCTATTATTTATCAACAGACTTATCTTTCAGGATATCTGAGTTATTCCTTTTGCCGAGACCTGTGTGTCCTGAGTTAGTCTCGGACTTTATGGTCTCGGCTAAGTGGGTCTCGGATTTCATAGTCTCGGATGTGGAGTCACGGATATCATGGTCTTGGATGAGTATGTCTCGGATCCTGACGATTGGGCCTGAATATTGGGCCCGAAGACTGTCGAATATACATGCAATGGTTGATCCATGACCCAACAGTTCTAATGACTCGGTTGATGCTTCATGGGACACTGGTGGTAGGTAATTGCTTCATGGGTGTCATCGGATTGCTGCTATAATTCTGTATGTAGTCCTGATATTTAGAATACTCTTATACTTCTCCAATCTTTTTTCTTAAAAAAACCTGTGAGTCCTACATATTCAATATCTGATTTTCAAGCAAGGGGAATGAGAGAAGGATGGGAGTATACAAAATGGCATTTCTCTTCTACATGAAACATGAGAGAGTTTATCACACTTTAAAATTTAATTATAGACTGATAAATGCGTAAAAATTAGGCATCGGCAACTTGAATTAGTTTTTTTTTTTTGGGTGTTTTTTTTTTTTTTTCCAACCACACACCCATTACATGTTTAGTTTTCATAGTGAATAAAATTATGTAATTCCCTTTGTACTTAACGAAGTTGGTGAATACAGGACATGAGGATTATAACCAGAAGTTTTCTTGTTGGCCTTCTCTCTCATCAGCAAAGCCAGCTATGAAAATATCTCCAACAAGGTTTTTCATTAAAACCCAATCACATTTGTTCTTAATTTGTTTGGTTAATTTATGGGTAATTCTCTAATATCAGTCTGACACATCTATTTCTTGGCTTTCAGACTGGAAGTTCCAGTTAATCCCCCCAACTGTGCCAATAGTGCTAGTAGGAACCAAACTTGGTATGGATTAATTTGACTACTTGAAATATATCAATCTTGATATTTAACCAATACAAACCAATTTAAATTTAACCATGTAAGTTTGGATATGATCTCTTACAGATGTACAGGAAGACAAGCAGTATTTGATTGGTTATCCTAGCGGTACATGAATGATCTTGTTGCTGGCTGCTGTATTGAAGAGATGACTCTCAGTAGTTGCGTGTCCAGATTTTAGTCATTTCAAATTCATTTGGACCTGGATTTTCAGTTTGATTTTTTTTTTTTAATTTTTTTTTTTTTTATCATTTTCCAAGTTTTTGTGTATGTTGTATTCCTGAAAACGTCCAAGATATCTTCTTAACTTTGACTCGTTCATAATTCTTGTTTGCTTTGCACTTTTGCTATATTCATTATCATGAGGTGAGCTGAAGAGGAGTCTATACTTGATATACATTTTGTGTGATTCAAATTTCACAATGAGCAAATTTTCTTGAAAGATTTATTTTCATCTCTGCAAATTTTGTAGATCTTTGAACTTTTGTGGGTCTGCACTAAAGGAAGAATTCCATAACCTTTGGGCCATTAACATCTTGAATTTCCTGCACTGGTAAACCGCTGAAGAGTCTTTTTAGCAGAGTAAGAAATAGTATCATGATGGCATCAGTGCCTTTTAGCAGTGGAACGTGCAGATGAGAACTGCTGATCGAGTGATCCATTCCATATATACACAAAGATAGGACGGGAGAAAGCTATAAGGTCTAAAGATGTCGCCTTTATATATTTGTTGCAAACTATTATCTCATTTCATGTCATAAGAATTATGGTTAGCAATTTTTGACATGACCTGCGAACCTGACATGAAATCCAATACGAAATTAAATAGTATGATTGTGGAGTCTGACCCGTTTAATTAAATGTGTTAAGTTATGGTTGACTTATATAGTCTTATATTCAAACTTCAACACAACTCGAACCTAACACGCGACATAATGGAAGACAATTTTTGACATAGCTCGCGAATTCAACACAAACCCAATACAAAATTAAAGGGTTATGGTTGAGGGGTTTAATTCGTTTAATTAAATTGATTGAAATAGAGTTGATTTATATAATTTTATACATACGTTTCGATACAACCCAAACCTGACATGTGAACACTAATCGTTAGTACTTTCTAATAAGGATATTGTTTCATTGGGTAATATAACTAGATATAATCAGATGGCAACATCCATATGGTTATGACAGTTTGTCATTTGCCGCATGTGTTTCATTTGAACACATCAACATCCATCTCAACACCCCAATGCAATGCCATGTCAACAAAACCGCTTTGCATGATGACGTGTTTTTTTTTTTTTTCTAAGTTCTATACGTATCGGATCGATGGTTTTTTTGGGTCTTTTTTTTTTTCTTCTATGAATAACTTAACACTTGTCAAAGTGATATTGTATTTAAGTGTTTTTGACATGTCAAATGAGATATGTAGTAGATGACAAACCGTTAACTTTGACAATGAAGTGACAGAGACGCCTATTTTAAACTTAGACGAAACCTAAGGATTATATTTTTGAAAATAAAAACTCAATGACTAAATTTAAGTCAAATGAAAAGTCAGGGCTAAATTTACCTCAAAATTTATGTTGCAAAGATTATTAATCTTAGATTGTTATTCATAAACTCGTTAGCTATCAGTGTTATCATAGGTGTGTTGTTATTTCTTACGAGTGATAATATGATTTATCTGATTTTGGGTCAAAGTCTTTACAATGTTTGTTATACGTGTTGTCTAATGCTTTGTCCCTATCAATTGCAATTTTCATTTGAATTGCAATTTGCAAAAAGCAGAATTTTAGGCGACTGAGAAAATAAGGCGGCGGCAAGAAGAAGGATCAAGCCGAGACCATTGTGGAAGCAGCGGTTCAAGTACTCCTCAACACAGCGGACTCGGTAGCTTCTCAGTGGCTCTAGGGGACAATCACTCAGCAATACAACCCGTGCCTAGACCTCCCCGTCCTGTAGGATAATTTTGGACGGTTCGGATCATTCAATTTGATGGTTTGATCTAGACTATATGATGTTTCTTAAGTAGATCTAGTGGTTGAATTTAGTGGACCGTCACTTAAGTTAATGGTAAGATCTAATCAATTTTGATTTAATGGTTGTGATTAAATAACTACAATCTACCGATTATTATTAAATAATCATTGATAGTTCTTTAATTTAACAGTCTTGAAAATTATGTGACCGTTGATGAACAAACATGAATATTAATTGCTATTTCAACTCTATTAATAGATTATCACAGTCCAGGTATTACATTTTACATACTATTTCAATTGGTTATTTACATCCATCTTCCGTTAAATTTTTAACATTGCTGCAACGTCGTACACAATGAGAAGGTGACATTTTTAATATAAAATTAAAAAGAAAAAAATTAAAAAACACATTCTCATCCGATGACTGAAGAAAAGTTCTCATACGCGCTTTCTAATATGCTTAATTATCCCTATCAAAATAGGGAAGAATAGTTCAATATTGAGATTGTGTCCCGACAACAAGAGTAAAAAACACACTCAAGACATCAGTGCAAAAGGAGTGAACTCATAATAATTGGAAGGAGCATCTTCCAACTCAATGCACCACACATAACAAAATTGACTTGTAGTTCTCAAATTAATTATGGGACACATCAGGAAAGTCCTTTCCTAGCGTTAATTAATTCTAATTTCATAGCTTATAAAATAAATCAGCACCGAAGGAGTACCTCCTCCATCCTTTGAAGTGATGTATAATAAATGAACCATTCGACAAGAATTTTCTTTGAAAATTATAATTGGCTATGGCTTTTCAAAATATTAATCAATTCATAAGCATAATTGATTCGAAATAAATCTCAAAATTTGAAGAATATAATGAAGGTTGAATAAATAAATTGTGATATGTAGAGCTTAACGAATTAGACTGGTTAGAAAAATTGTTATATATATATAAGGAAGATAATATCTCTTTCCTTCATTATGTTGTTCCTTAATCACCATTGACTTGGTGTCAATCTGAGTAAATGCCGATAATGCCACGGGATTTGTTTGCCAACGGCATCATGACACGTTTGAGGAACTCATGGTCTGCTACACTCAATGCAAGAGTCCACTCACATTCGGCTCAACAAAATTTTGACTTAATTTTAGGCTCTAAAGGAAATGAACAAATTTATATAAGAGATAATAACAACGTGCAACATCAACTAAATGTAGAGCACTACAATGTCGATTTGCTATCCTTTTTTTTTTTTTTTTTGATGAATAAGAGACTTTATAAGCAAACAAACCAATCAACAATAGTAACACCAAATACAAGCCTTTTCCAAAAGGCTGAAAAACTCAACCTCACAGAGGCCTACCCCAACCAGCTAAAAAACCAG
Source organism: Corylus avellana (assembly GCF_965113065.1). Classification (NCBI taxonomy): domain Eukaryota; kingdom Viridiplantae; phylum Streptophyta; class Magnoliopsida; order Fagales; family Betulaceae; genus Corylus; species Corylus avellana. The sequence continues at coordinate 12,686,760 of NC_142491.1, read as the reverse complement.
AATCCAGTCTGCAGCTGAGAATACAGACAGCAAACAAAACCAGACCACAAAAAGAAAAAAAAACCACCAAGCGTCATCAACAGAGATGCCCTCCCAAGGGCCTAATTACAAACCACACCATTATTACAACTATTACAAGAATAAATTTGCAGGTAAATTCCACTGAGCAGCTAAAACCAAATTCTCTCTGTTTTTAGAAAACTTGCCCCTCCCTGCAATTCTTGTTCTCACTTCCCAAAGAACTTTCCTCAAAATCTGTTCCTCAAAAATAGGATGACCAGAGTGTTTTAATTCATTTCTAGTGCACCACAACTTGTAAATAACAGATCCTAGCACAAGGCGGTAGAGGAGACCTTTAAGAGTTTTAGTTCACCACAAATTGCTATCCTTGTTTAAAGCCATTTCCTATTATCTGAAATGGGGGGAAAAAAAATCAATAATATTTATTAATGCAGGCTGCATTAAGAAAATGGTAAAGAGTTTGCCACATATTACATAAAGAGCTAATATCATCTCACTAGCAAAGAAATAAGTAGAGTTACTCACTCTTACAAAAAAAAAACAAAAAAAATATTTTATTTGTTTTTACTCATAAATCATCAACACCATATAAAATAGACAGTTTTTCTTTAAACTAGGTTGAAAAAATTTCTTTTAACCTAGTTTATAAAAGTGATTATGTGAAAATTATATGTTTTTTTAATAGTAAAGACAAAGTTGAAATAAATTTTATTAAAAACTCATATGCATCTCATATGTTATTAAAAAAAAAAGAATACATATCACTTTTATACACTAAGTTGAAAAAAAAATTAGTGCTGAATATGTCTCCCGCCATTCGGTAGACATATTTCATGTGAATAAGCAAAAGAAAAGCCAGAGCGTCCAAAGGAAGAGCAGTAGTGTACTCATCAACAGCTTTAATTCACCTGAATATTATGTCTCCTGCCAAAACACAACCTCAACCACGCAAAAAACAACCATTCGGTAGTGACGTAGTGTTTAGGAACAGAGCTTTATCCTACTTTTACAAGCAGAATGGAAGGCTGAAATTCCGTAGTCTTTTATCAAATATCAAAAGACAATATTATTATTATTTTTAAACAAAGAAATAAAGATAATAACTCAAATAAGTACTAGTTTGTACGATCATACTATTTATTCATATACATGTTCATGTACTTAATCTAATCTATTCTCTTGTAGATGCATTGATTTATTGTTATATCTATCTCATGTGTTGTCTCTTATTTATCTATCATGTAAATCTGTTGGAAAATAAAGATTCTACCTCCAACTTTGTCATTAAAAAGACGATGAAAAATGGCAAGTGTAGTCAAAACGGGCTCGCGTGTCGGGTTCAGGTGGATTTGAGTGACCCTCCAATTCGTGATTGTTGTTGCATGATAAAAATGTTTATTTTTTATTCAATTCATAAAAATAGAGTATGTTGCTCTAACAAAACAATACCATAGTTACAATGAAGAATTTCTTCCGACCAAACTCGATCTATGTTTTGTTTAACAACCATTTTTGCTAGAGCCCACATCACGGGTCAAACAAGTCTAAGGAAGATGATGGAATTAGACCCAATCATATCTAACTACATGAGAAACAAGTTCTTATGTAACTCTTCAAATGCCACAGTCGCAATCAATTTTCAAATCCTCAGCATATTCTGGCAAATCACGTCTCTACCCACTGTCCAGTCCATCAGAACTTTCTGAACTAGACAGTAATTTTCTCATTTTTCCATCTCTGCTACAAGTGCATTCACAATCGAAATCACTTTCGCTTCCTTTACCATTAGTGAAAAATTCTTCCGTCATTGGTAAGTTATTTGCTCCCATAAAAGAACCAAAGAGAAAAAGAAAGACATATTGGAGATTTAAGACCGCTACTATGAGAGTTTCATATTAACAAAACCTTAGAAAACAACTACAAGAAATCGAAAACCAAAATAATACAAAAACTGCACTCCATAGATCGTTGCAGAAAATAAATATCGAAAGAAGACAAACAGTAACCACTGTAGAGCATGAGTATCACAAGATTCACTACTTTAAGGATCTAATGAATTGGAGAGGAGCGGGTCCTTTAAAGTGGGAGGACAAAATTATCCATAAAAATATGAAATGACAATTTTGTCCTTTCACTTTAAGGACCGACTCCTTTCCAGTTTATTTCAACCGGCTTAGAAATTTATATTATAGATTGATAAATTAATTGGTAAAAATTAGGCATCAGGAACTTGAATTAGATTATTATTATTATTATTTTGGTGTTTTTGTTTTCGGCCCCACACACCCTTTACATGTTTAGCTCTCATAGAAAACAAAATTATGTAATTCCCTATGTTGGTGAGTACAAAGCAGGAGGATTATAAGAGATGTTTTCTTGTTGGCCTTTTCTATCATCAGCAAAGCCAGCTATGAAAATATCTCCAACAAGGGTTTTCATCGAAACCCAATAACATTTGTTCTTAATTTGTTTGGTTAATGAAAGGGCAATTCTCGAATATTAGTCTGACACATCTATTTCTTGGCTTCCAGTGAATCCTCCCAACTATGACAATAGTGCTTGTAGGAACTAAATCTTGATATTTAACAGATACAAGCCAATTTAAATTTAACCACGTAATTTTGGATATGATCAGCTGCATATCTACAGGAAGACGAGCAATATTTGATTGATCATCTTGGCGCTCCATCCATGATCTTGTAGTTGGCTACTATATGGAAATCAAGATTGTCGACCATTGTTAAATGAGGCTCTTTGTAAACATAAATCCTATCTCGAATATTAAAAGAAGCAAGCTCGGCTCGACTCGGTTAGGCTTGTGAGCAAGCTCAGATAAGGCTTGACTCGTATATTTTTTTTATTAAGTAACTAACAATATATAGTCAATATTACTCAATAATAACAAACATACTATATAACTCATTTTAATTAATATATATATATATATCCCCATATTTTGAAGATTCACAGGATTATTATCCCTACCCAGGGATAGAAGATTTATGAATCATGGTTCAAGGGCCTCATAACGGCTAGCTCGACTCATTAACAGCCTTTCCTCCCCAGACTTCAGAATGGCCTCATGACGGCTCATGATTTTCAGATTTTAGACTGGCTCATAACAGCTGGCTCTCAGAATACTATTCACCACTATTTGAAGAGTATTGTACAAAAGTACTGTTCACCCTGCTCTCTCTTGACCTCCCTGTGTATCGTCTTGCTGTTGATTTTTCTAAGTCCTTACTCCCTGTTAACCTTTCTCTGTGTAGAGCTCTTAGGTGTTGAACGGTAGTCCACCACCCCGTCACTACAGTTGTAAGAAACGGTAGTTCACCACCCCGTCACTACAGTTTGCGAGGTATCTGTAAGTCCCGTTGAAAGCCTGGGTTGGCATGTTAGGGCATGAAGAAGAGACTGTGGGCTAGGCCAAGGGTATGTGTGAATAGTTTTGGTTTCAACTACGGGTTAGGCCAAGCGTATGTGTGGATAGTTTTGCGTCTAGGAAGGACATGCTTAGGAAGTTTGCCTTGTGAGTGAGTACCTAGGATGAGATTCTGTAAGACTTTGCCCAGTGAGTGATTTTGTGTGTAGATTGTGTGTCAAAATGTGGAGATCTAATTCTTCTGTTAGCTCTAATTCTAGTTTACCACCTGACGTTGTTAATTTTGAACAATTTTCTGTTGAAAGTGATAATGATTTTAAATTTGATAAGTGGAATATCCCTAAGCTTAACGCTAAGGATGTTTATACTACTTCTTGGTTTAAATCTTCTTTTAAGAATGAATATTCTGTTAAAACTGTTGAACAAACCTTTGCTATTTCCGGCAAAGATCAAACCTACTTTGTTTAACAAAAAATTTGTTAATAATTCTCTTGCTAAAGGTTACAGATTTTTGCATATTGGTTCTGTTTAAGTTGCAGTCAAGCCATTGACTCGACTTGGTATCAATGCTTTTGTTTTGTTATGTTTGCGTGACGCAAGATTTGTTGATTTTCGTACTAGTATTCTTGGTATGATTCAATCTTCTCTGTTTAATGGTCCTGTTCATTTTGATGTTTTCCCCAATATTTCTCTTGCTTTGGATGATATACATATTCTAAAAGCTTTAACGCTTAATATTCTTACTTCTGGTTATAATATGGAAGAAGGTAGCAGACCTCTTGCTATCATCTACCATATTTATTATAAATTGATGAAGACAAATCTAGATCCATAAGCTGTGATCAAGAATCCAGGTGAATCTACTTTGTTAATTCAAAGTTCTACTCAGAATGCAAATATTAAAACTCCAAAAATGATTCGCTGGGATGAGATTGACCTCCCCAACGAGTGGCTTTTGGAAGGTGTTGCAAAACCTTCTCGAGTAGTGAATGATACCTCTAATCTTGATTACATCCAACAATACATGGATGGATTTGTTAAAATCAATTTTTCTGATTTAAGACTTTCAAGCAGAATTGAAAGGCCTCTTTTTGTTAACGAACGAAGGAATTCTTTTGCTGGTTCTACTACCTCAGAAGGACTCCGTCGTAGTGATAAGGATGTGGATGATTCTCTTAATCCTCCCCCTCTTTATCCTACTGTTAACCATGATTTGAAACTCAAAGGAATTTCTACCGATTCCCAAGTTTCTTCTGCTTTTTACTCTACTAGAAATCATCCTCCAACGGATGACGAAAGTGGATCTGTTTCTCCTTCTGCTTCTGATTTTAATGCTCCTCTTCCCACTGCTCCTCTTCATCAGTGTAATGTTCTTACTGCTCCAATTAAAGATTTCTTTTCTATCATTGATTGGCCAGCTTTGCATAAAGATTTTAATTCAAATGAAAATCGTGATTTACGGCATGCTTACCGTGCCAAATATTCTGAAAATGAACGAAATCTCATTAAGGTCAAATGGACCCAAATGATGATTAAGTCCCAAAAACATATTTTGTTTTTTGATTATCTTCAAAAACATTTCCCTGTCGATAATGTTTTGAATGTTGTCAAAAAGAATTTTGTCAAAGAAGATAAATCTATTATTAGATCTTCTCACCCTCCTCTTGAAATACCCTTCTTGATGTCAATAAAATTGATGTTAAATGTTCCCCTTTTAAAACCCATGATAAGGATCCTATTAATAACGATAGGAAAATTATCGAGCAAAATAATTTTGTTAGCCATTCTCTTCATATCATAGGACAACAATTAGATCGGATTGAAGAGAACATGCCTTCTCCCTCTACTGATTTAAAAATTTCTTCCACTCCTTCTAAGATTGAAAAACCCCTGATCTCACTTCCTGATTTAAATAAATCTTCTGGTTTGAAAACTACTGCTCAAATGAACCTTGAGAAAGTAAATCAATTGCTTTCTGAATTGACTGATTTGAAAACTACTCGTGCCAGCACTTCTGGTCAGAATTTTGGTATTAAAAAAGCTTCCTCTTCTGATTCTGAAACTTCTCATGATTCCACTGATTCTGATATCAAAATTCTTGAAGAAAACTTTGGTAAGATTGACTTGGAGCCAAAACTCCAAAGGATCTTTGACGGATCCAGATCTTTCAATCCTACAAAGAATTTTTATCCAAAACCTACTCCTCCTAATTTGCAGTTTGAAGAAAGATTTCTCCAATCTCAATTTTTTGTTTCTGCTGATAAATTGTATGAATGGAATATCGATGGTTTGTCTGAGCAAGAACTGCTCAATAAGATGAATCATATGTCCATGGTTGCAAATGCCTATCTCATTAATCACAATAAAAGCCAAGCTGATATTGTGGATTTACTTGCTACTGGTTTTTCTGGTACTCTTAGAAATTGGTGGGATAATTATCTCACTGAAATGAGAAGGGATCAGATCAGGAAAGCAGTAAAGAGTGATGAAGCAGGATTACCCATTTTTAATGAGCAAATTGGTATGGGTGAACCTGATGGTGTTAACACTTTGATTTATACAATTATCAAACATTTTATTGGTACTCCTTCTAATGTTACTTCTCGTATTGCTGATTATTTGAATAATCTTCGATGCCCAACTATGTCTGATTATAGATGGTATCAAGATGTTTTTCTTTCCCGAGTTATGGTTAGATCTGACAGTCAAAAACCTTATTGGAAAGAAAAGTTTATTGATGGATTGCCTTCATTATTTGCTCACAAAGTTAAAGATGAATTGATTAATTCTGATACTGGTTTAATTGATTACAAAAACTTGACTTATGGAGATTTATTCTCTACTGTCAAAAAACTTGGTATTAAGATGTGTATTGATCAGAAAATGATTAGGCAACAGCTTAAGAATGCCAAGAAAGCTAAGTATGAGATGAGAAATTTCTGTGAACAGTTTGGATTACCTCCTATTGCTCTGTCCAGAACGCATAGGAAGAAATCTGGCAAAGTTTTCATGAAATCACCCCCCCCCCCCCATATTACAATATTCATAAGAAAAGAAAATTTAATAAACCTAAATTTTCAAAAACTCCTAAAAAGAGTAAAGATTCAAAATTTGAAAAATATTTTTCTAAAAATAAATGTTTCAATTGTGGAGAAACTGGACACTATGCTCACAAGTGCCCAAAACCTCCCAAAAGGATTAAAAAAGAGATTAATGCTTTAAATATCGATGACGATAATAAAGCAAAATTTTTTAGAATTTTCCAAAGTAATGATTTTTCTGATTACTCCTCTAATAATGATTTTCAATCTTCTTCTGATTCTGACTACCACTCTGCTTCTGATATTTCTGGAAATTGTGTTAAATTTGGTTGTGCTGATTCTTGCTGCAATCCAAAAACTTGTTCGATTCTGACCAAATCAGAAGAACAAGAAGATTTACTTCTTACTCTGATTTCAAAAATTGAGGATCCTGATTCAAAAGAAGAGTATCTTAAAAGACTTAAGAAACTCATGACTAAAGATTTTGAAAAACCTGTTGGGACTAAAATATCTTTTGAAGATACCTTGAAACGATTTTCAAAACAAAAATCCAAGGTAGTTACTATCTCAGATTTGCAGCATGAGATTGGTAACATGAAGAAAGATATTGTTGACTTGCAAATTGTTAAAACTGAGAACAAAGATTTACAACAAAAGCTTTTGCTTTTAAATCTTGAACAATATTTTCCAGAAAATAACTCTGGTAATGAAAATGGTAACAAGCCTGAGCATGATGATGAAGTTGAATCCAGCTATAAACCTCTTTCTAATGATGTTAAGATTGTGTGTATGATTAATAAAATTGTTCCTCCCAGATGGTATTCAAAAGTCCGAATTACCATTTCTCCTGATTATGCCTTTGATGTTATTGCTTTAATTGATTCTGGTTCTGATTTGAATTGTATTCAAGAAGGATTTATTCCGTGTAAATATTTTAAAAATCCACTCAGAAATTGGACTTTGCAAGTGGAAACAAGTTGCATATTAATTATGAATTAAATGATGTTTATGTTTGTCAAAACGATATTCGTTTTCATATTCCTGCTGTTCTTGTTAAAAATATGAACGAAAGGGTAATTCTTGGAATGCCTTTTCTTGCTTTGCTTTATCCATTCTCTGTTGACGAGATTGGTGTTTCAACTGTTAAATTTGGTGTTAACATTCAAATTCATTTTGCCTCAAAATTTGAAATTGATGTTAATAGATTAGACATAAAGTTTAGACGGTCTTTAGATTTAGAGTTAGATCATGATGAGAACCTTATTCCCATTAGAACCCTATCTTGCTTAAATGCCCCCCTAACTATTGTGATTTTTCAGAATTCATTGTTCATCCCTATCCCCAAAACATGGCGCATATTATTATTTCTGGCTTGCAAAAAATAATTTTGACATTATTTTGCATATATTTTATTAAGGTTTTAACCATTTCTATTCTAACTGCTTTCCTTATGAATTTTTGCAGTGCCACCATGGCAAGCAAAAAGGATAAAGAGAAAGTTGATTCTAAGGCTCTAGCCTTGAAACCAGAGTCTACCCTTGCTACTTCCTTACCATTTTCTTCTGTTGCTATAACCAACAGATTTTCTCCCTTCAATCTTGATTCTCAGATTTCATATTCAAGTACCCTTGCTTCCCCATATGATCCCTTTTCTGATAATTCTCAAAAACCTAGACCTCATTTCATTAGGTATGATAAAATGTCTGCCTATATGAATCTTCCTTATTCACAGAATTTATTCTTTATTGAATTAAATCGTTCATCTTCTTCCAAATCTGCCGGAGATATTGCCCTCTCCTATTTCCCTCCAAATTTTCATTGGATTCCTGAACATCCTCAAAAAAATTTGGCATATTATTCTATTATTTTAAAACAATCTGATTCTGTCTTTTTTAAGACAATCTATTGCAAAATTAATCCCCAAAAGTTACTTTTTCATAGTGTTTATTTTAAAAGAATTATTACTGAAAAAGAATGGGGAAACCATCCATCTATTTCAAAATCCCTTAACGGATTCAACATTCCTTTTACTTATTATGATTATATTGAAGCTTGGTTTAAATTTATCCTCTATCAAACCTCGAATTTTGATCATTCTTCGTTTATTAATTTTGAAAAAAACTTCTGCGGAATCCTTCCTCTCTGGTTCTCCAGATGGTGGAATCAATTCGGTATTATCTCGAAATTCTCCCTCTCCAATTAGTTGAAGTTTTCCAGATTTTCAAAAATACCTACAAGGTTGATGCTTATGGCTTCAAATTTCCCATTATGCTTCACTTTGTTAGAAAATTCAAATTTCCATGGATTCTGAAATGGCAATATCTCCTTTCAGAAGATAAGATTCAACGACATTGGTATGTCAAATGGTGGGATAAATGCTCACTAATTGATTCCATTGTCACTTCTGTTAAAGAATTTGCTCAAGCCCCTAAGGCTCCTGACTTGCCCCTAAACAAATCCCCTCTCTTGATTACTCCTAATATTTTCTCCCCTCCAAAAGAAGAAAAGGCTATATCTCCTGTTTCTTCCCCTTCTGCTTTGTCAAGTTCTTCTAAGAAGAAGTCTTCTAAGAAGAAAGAAAAGATCATGGCTCTCCTTGCTGCCCTGGATGATTCCGATGATGATGAAGAAAAGTCTGAACCATCATCTGAAAAGCCCATTCAGGTTCCCCCCTATTTTGAAGATTCACAGGATTATTATCCCTACCCAGGGATAGAAGATTTATGAATCATGGTTCAAGGGCCTCATAACGGCTAGCTCGGCTCATTAACAGCCTCTCCTCCCCAGACTTCAGAATGGCCTCATGATGGATCATGATTTTCAGATTTCAGACAGGCTCATAACGGCTGAGAGGCTCTCAGAATACTATTCACCACTATTTGAAGAGTACTATACAAAAGTACTGTTCACTTTTTTCTGTTCACTACTGCTGCCGACACACTGTGTAGGATTACTGCTCGCATTCACTGTTCATAACGACAGCGAATTACTGTTACTATTGATGGCTTGTCTGCCGACACTACAGTGCCGATAGCTACTATTTCAGATTGAAGACTTTCACTGTTCTTGATTGGCACCGACTCTATAGTGCGCATACATTCCACTGTTTACTTTTGACCGCATTAACACAGAATCTGCTTTTACTATTTACCTTGTGATTGTATTTTGTTTTATTCATTGTAATTGGCCTATATAACGGGCTCCCCTCCCCCATTGTAAGGCAGAAACTCTTTTGGGATAATCTAATACCCATTACTTCTAGCCATTCCCCTGCTCTCATATTTTGATTTCCTTCTCCTCTATCACTTACTTTTGTAAGTTCTATCACTTACTTTTGTAAGATATTTTATCAATCTTATATCAAGTTTTGATTTCAGCTTCTCAACTATTTTAATTTCAGTTCTTTATTTTGATTATACAACTATCATTACCACCTCATGGCTGGGTTTACTACTTTGATTTAAATTATCTTTTGCATGTACATCACTCTCCCCTACTCCCTGCGTCTATATGCATATTGCGCTTCCTCCCCTTCCCCTTTTGGTATATATATATATATATATATATATATATATATATATATTAGGGAAAAATATTAAAAAGCCTCCCAAACTAACAGTCGTTTGCGATAAAGCCTCAAAATGTTCAAAAGGTACTAAAGTAGCCCATCAAACTACTAAAGTGTGTCAAAAAGGTCCCATTTTTTTTATATTCCTATAATACCCATAATCTTTTAAAAACTAAAAAAAAAAATTAATAAAATAAAAAATAAACTAAACTATTTTTTAAACAAAAATAAATTAAAAAAAAAAAACTAAAAACAAAACCAAGGGGTGAATAAATACAGTTTTTGTATTTGGAATGAATACAATATTAGCCACTATTGTTGGCTTAAAGTACAAATAGCTTGTGTGGTATAAAAAATATGGATAAATGCAAAATCAAATCTTGTGGTTGGCTCGATTGGCAGCCACCCCTTTCCTCATTTTTTTTTTGACAAATTAATTTTTTAGTTATTTATTTTATATTTTAGTTTTTAAAAGATTAGGGGTATTATAGGAATATAAAAAAAGATGCGACCTTTTTGACACACTTTAGTAGTTTGATGGGCTACTTTAGTACCTTTTGAACATTATAGGGCTCTATCGCAAACAGCTGTTAGTTTGAGTGGCTTTTTTATATTTTTCCTATATACATATATAACAAATATATGTATATAATTTTTTTAACATTATTTTTTCTCTCTCTCCCAGTCTTTCCATCTCTGATTCTCTTTTGCTCGTTTTCTTTCACCCAAAAAAAAAAGAAGCTTTCTCCACTTAGTCGTGATCAGATAGAGCGGGAGAAATCATTAAAAAGACCAAGATTCAATTAGAGCAAGCGCAAATGAAAGGAAGAAAAATCAAGCAGAAACTATTGAGGGAGATTGAGAAATGCAAAAACTATGGAAGAATCAAACAGACACAGACACTTTGGATCACTGCCTGTCTGCTTATCGAGAGTGAGAGAATGGGAAATGAGAGTTAGGGTGGAAGATGCCCTATAATTGGTGGGGGAGATTGAGAGAGAGACGTTGAAAAAATATTTTTTTGTAGGGGGAGTTGTGCCACAGCAGTCTGAATACAACCTGTTAACTTGTCCCACATTACTAAGAAAACACCAATCTTCAAGTTTGCTTATCTATAAAATGATGCATATCATCTCTCTTCGAAACCAAGTGACTTGCTGTATTGACTCAGGCTCCATACTTGGCTAGCCATGTTAAACAACTGCTCATATGCAAGCTGGCTTCTTGAGCCGTTTAAGAGTACTTGACGTTTAAATTTATATATATATAAAAACATTAAATATAAGAGCCAGCTCGTGAGCTCGCTCGACTCGACTTATTATGAGCTCGAGCTCAATTTTTTGGCTCGTCTTTGATCTCGGCTCGAGTAAAATTTAAATAAGCCGAACCTAAACAAGGGAAGCTCGCTCAGGTTCGGCTTATTTACACCCCTAAGTGAACTGAAGTGGAGTCTATACTTCATATAGATTTTGTGTAGTTCAAATTTCATAATTAATGAGCAGATTTTCTAGAAAGATTTGTTTTCATCTGTGCTGTTGGGAGAGAAACACCAAGTTAGTCAAATAAGAATAAACTAATATTTATACGAGGACACCACTTCTAGTCCAAAATCCTAAGTTAATGGGATTGGATCCACTTATGTAGACTAATTACTCTTTTTCTTTATACTTTATCAATGTGTAACATAAATTTCACAATTAAATCCACTAACGTCTGTAAAATTTCATCACAATGAGCAAATTGTACGAATCCCATCTACATCCATCTTCACATAACCATTGCAAGGCACAACTCCTGGAATGTAGTCGAAATAACTGTAAAATTAGTCAAATGTTAAAAGGATTAATTAGGACTTCGAATCTGCTTCAAGGAAAGTATGAGGGAAAATTAAGGATTTGGACTTCAAAATTGCCGGTGCAGCGCAAGGGACAGGCGGTCCTGTCCTCACTATTGGAGTTTTGAGAGAGCTAAATTTCATTATCAGAATACCATAAAAGACTAAATTTATGTTTTTACATCCATTGATATTGTAAAAAAAATGGTAGTTCGTTATACTAAAAAAAAAAAAAAAAAATTGAATATTGGGGGGTAATTGCAAAAGTGATGGAAGTTTAGATGGATTAAATGAAGTTTCCCCAAAATAAAATGAACTCTCGAGTATGAAGAAAAATTGGTCATTTGTTTGCCCAATTTTATACCCTCTATAATTATTTTGTACTGTTTTAATCTATTTTTGGTCTGTTGTTGAAGAACTCACCCCAATTTCGTTTATAGAATTGTCCATTATTTCTTCTTTTCTGACGAGGAGTGAAAATGATCCGCCCTTATAATGATTTCCTAATTCAATTAGAAAAAAAAAAAAAAAAAACTTTTCCTAGTCTAGGTTGTAACCTGTGGTCCAACCGAAGAAGACCAACCTGAGTACCCTCCAAGTCAATGATGATCCATATTATAAGGCTCAGTGTTGTCAGTTGTGGATAAGTAATTGGAGGCTTTGGATTCGTTTGAATGTGGCCTAAAAAAAATCACGTCGTTATTTAAAAAAGTCATGCCGTAGTGTTTTCATCTACGGCATCCAAAAAAGAATCTAATACATTATACATTATTTAATTACTTGCATATCTTGTCAAAAACATTTCTTCATTCTACCCTTCAACTGCTTCTTCAAGAGTTTGAGCATTCTTTCACTCACCATCAGGAAATGGCGGAACTGCTTCTCTCCGTTGTTGCCGAGCGAATGATTGGTACTTTGGGCTCACTAGCTGCCAAAAAGATCGGACAGCTCTGGGGTGTCAATGATGAGGTTGAAAGCTTGACCAACACCTTTTCAACAATCAAAGATGTGCTTCTGGATGCGGAGGAGAAGTAGGCTACTGGAGACCGTGCTGTTACATGTTGGATCGGAAGGCTAGAAGATGTCATGTATGATGCTGATGACTTGCGGGATGAGGTTTCAACCAAAGCTCTACGATGAGAAATAATGACCTATGATAAGAAGGCCAAAAAGGTATGCATTTTCTTTTCTAAATCAAATCAACTTGCCTTTCGTCTTAAAATGGCCCGTAAGATTAAGGCCATCAGAAAGAGGTTAGTTGCCATCGACGTCGATAGGCGAGGATTCCACTTGGAGGTACGCGAGGTTGAAGAGACACGAGTCAGGAACAAGGAGAGGGATAACATTCATTCTTTGGTACGTGCGGAAGAAGTTATAGGGTGAGAGGATGATAAGAAGGCTGTTATAGACCTTCTCATGGACTTCAATGTTAAAGAGAATGTTTCCATCCTTCCAATTGTGGGCATCGGTGGATTGGGAAAGACTACACTCGCTCAATTCGTATTCAATGATCACCAAATCCAAAAACATTTTGAGCTCAAAATGTGGGTGTGTGTCTATGATATCTTCGATGTTAAAGATATTGTTGCAAAAGTCTTAGACTCTGCAACGAAGGAGAAACCAGCAGATGCTGAAATGGATACATTGGTGGCTAAACTTAGAGAAAAAATCGAAGGAAAGAAATACTTCCTAGTGTTGGATGATGTGTGGAATGGTGATCATGAAAAATGGTGTCACTTGAAACAAGTGCTGATGGGTGGTGCAAAAGGCAATAGAATAGTAGTGACTACTCGCAATGAATTCGTTGCAAGGACCATCCGTCAGGAAAGCGTTGCAGGGATTATCGGGACAGTTGAATTATATTCTTTAATGGGTTTAGACAAGGAAGCATCATGGTCTTTATTTAAGCAGAAGGCATTTAAGAATGGACAAGAGCCGGAGAATAAAAGCATCGTAGCACTTGGGATGGAGATCCTACTAAAGTGTGTAGGTGTCCCTCTAGCCATAAGGACAATCAGAAGTTTACTAGGCTCCAAAAATCTCGAAACAGAGTGGTTGTCTTTTAAGAACAATGAACTCTAAAAAATATCTATGAAAGAATATGATATTTTACCAACTTTGAAGCTGAGTTATGATCATCTTCCTTCACACTTGAAGCATTGCTTTGCTTATGGTAGTTTGTTTCCAAAGGATTACAAGATTGATATACCAACATTTATTAAGCTTTGGATGGCATAAGGGTTTGGCAAGTCATCTGATGATCAAAATCGATGCTTGAAAGAGGTTGGTCATGAGTATTTTATGGATTTACTATGGAGATCATTCTTTCAAGAAGTTGAAATGGATGAGTTTAACAACATAATTGAATGCAAAAGGCATGACCTCATGCATGATCTTGCCATATCAGTGGCAGGATCGTTGATCACCACAGTAGATGATAAGAAAAGAAACATTGATGAGAAAGCTCGTCATATATCAGTTGCTTACGATATAAATATTTCATGTGGAGTTCCAACTTTATTACGTAAAGCAAGTAGGTTGCGAACATTTCTTTACTTTGGACGGTACTTTAAGGATAATATTGATTGTGATGCAACTTTTTCAAGTTCCAAGTTTTTACGTGTGTTGGATTTGCATGATTTTTCAGATGATCCACCTCCTAATCGGCTGCCAAATTTAAGCTCTATCGGGAAGTTGAAGCATTTAAGGTATCTAGATCTTTCTGGAAACATAGGTATGAAGAAGCTGCTAGATTCTCTAACCAGTTTGCAAAATTTGCAAACACTAAAACTCTTCTATTGTACGTCACTAAAAGAATTGCCAAGAGACATTAAAAAATTAGTCAACCTTCGGCATCTTGAGATAGATGGATGTTTTGCTTTGACTTATATGCCACTTGGATTGGGGCAACTAACTAATCTTCAAACATTATCCCCATTTTATGTCCACTCGGGTTCTCATTCCAGACATAGTGGTAGCAGTGGTTTACAAGAACTAAAGGGATTAAATAAGCTGAGAGGAGAGCTAAAGATTGAAAATCTGGGACATGAGAAAGGTGTTGCATCAGAATGTAAGGCTGCAAGTCTAAATGATAAACAACATCTTCATACTTTGAATATACAGTGGAGTACTATTAGAGACATCTCTTCCAATGAGAACTCTACACAAGATAATCTCAAGTTAAACAATGTCTCTGGATAAAGCTTGTAGCAGATTAGTTAGATAACAATTTCTTGTTAAACTTATCTCCCTGTATATCTTATCACTTAGTGTTTAAATTTCATACTAAGTGTAATCTCATGTAAACATAATTCTATAAATTCAAAAGCCTAAACCAACATTTGGTAAGGCAGCAAGCATATCCTATTATCAGATTCTATATGGTATCAGAGCGTTAGACTCACGTCTCTCGATCCTTTTTTTTTTTTTTTTTCTCTCTTCCGCTTTTTCTCTTTTTTCATGGCTACCCAATATTCAAACCTTGTCACTTTCGCCAATCTCAACCCTGTCAAATTAACTAGGGACAATTATCCATCATGGCTGACTCAAATTGTTCCCCATCTCAAAGGTGGGAACGTCTACGGTTATGTAGATGGCTCGATTCCTTGCCCTTCCCTAACCATCAAAAGTACCAAAGATCAAGTTATCACTGAGACACCCAATCCTGCCTATCAAACTTGACAGATGCAAGATCAGATTATATTAGGAGCAATTACTTCAGCAATCTCTGAAAAATTGCTGATTCATGTTACTCGCTGCAACACCTTGCACAAAGCCTGGACGGTATTAGAGACGTTGTTCAAGTCTCAATCTCGTTCACGCATCATGAATATGCACCATCAATTATCCACTTTGAAGAAAGGCTCTTCCTCCATCGTAGACTATTATCATCGTTTTCAAACTCTCACCGACACTCTTGCTGCTGTGGGTCATCCTCTCAATGACCTTGATATACAGAGTTTCTTCCTCGGTGGTCTTGGATCTGAGTATGATCCATTTGTAACATCTGTTCTCACACGTGCTGATCTGTTATCAATAGAGGAGGTTTATGGGCATCTTCTCACACATGAGATGCGACTAGAACACCAACAACCATCAATTGAATTGTCAATGGCAGGAGCCAATTTCACTGCTCGTGGTTCCCATCAACGTAGACGTGGGGCTCGCCATGGATATTCGCATGGCTTCAACTCTTCATTTGGTCGTAATTCCAGCAATATCTCATAACCATACCGTGGCAGGGGGCACTTCAATTCATCTGCATGTGGACCACCATTCAGCCAACAAGCAAATCGCCCACTCTGCCAAGTTTGCAATCACTATGGACATATTGCTCTTGACTGCTACAATCGCTTCAATGAAGCATACTCACGTGAATCTCGTGACCAGAGCTCCACTCCACAAGCATACCTCACTGCTCCTTCTTCCAGTGGCGATCTCAATTGGTATCCCGATTCTACTTCTACCCATCATGTGACACCTAATCTTGCAAATCTGAACATCACAGCTGAGGAATACATGGGCACAAATCACATTCGAGTTGGAAAAGGTAATGGGCTTTCCATAAAACATATTGGAAATACCCGTCTCTTTCTCCCATCCTCTACTATTGATTTACATAATATATTGCATGTTCCTCATATGTCTAAAAGCTTAGTCCCTGTTCATCAATTCACAAAAGACACAAACACATTCTTTGAATTTCACCATTTTTATTTTCTCTTAAAGGTCCGCCGAACCGGGAAGCTCCTGCTCCACGGCCGGAATAAAAATGGCCTTTATCAATTTTTCCATTCAACAAATAAACCACTCGCTTCTGCCATGGTGGGTGAGCGAGTCTCAGAGTCTCAATGGCACTCAAGGTTGGGTCATCCTGCTTTGAAAGTTGTTCGTCGTGTCCTTTCCAATTTTCATTTACCTGTTGCTTCTTCAAAAGACTCCATGGCCTGCCCTGCCTGCCTGGGTTCCAAAAGCACACAACTCAAATTTTTAGCATCTTCATCAACCGCCACGTGTCCATTAGAATTAATTTATACTGATGTATGGGGTCCAGCTCCTGTTCTTTCTAGATCTGGCTCCAAATATTATGTATCTTTTCTTGATGCCTAAAGTAAATACACGTGGCTCTTTCCCATATCGTGCAAAAGTGATGTTAGCTCAATTTTCTTAAAATTCAAATCATAAGTCGAATGCTATTTCAATTCCAAAATCAAATCTGTCCAATCTGATTGGGGTGGCGAATATCGTCCCCTAAATAAATTGTTAATTCAATTCAGCATATTTCATCGAATCTCTTGTCCACACACTCATCAACAAAATGGTGTCATTGAACATAAACATCAACACATCGTCGAAACTGGATTGGTACTTTTCTCTCATGCTAATATGCCTTTACATTATTGGGATGACGCTTTCTCAACGGCTTGCTACTTAATCAATCGCATGCCTACCCCTGTTCTCTCAAATCGTTCACCTTTTGTCACACTCTTTAATTGTCAACTCGATTATAATTTTCTTCGGGTTTTTGGTTGTGCTTGTTGGCCCAATTTACGTCCCTACAACAAAAATACATTTCAACCCCGATCTATCCAATGTCTTTTTTTAGGCTATAGTCCACAACACAAAGGATATAAATGCCTTCACCTACCTACAGGACGTCTCTACATTTCTAGAGATGTCATCTTCAAAGAAGAAATATTTCCTTGCAAACAAAATCCTCTCATCCAAAATCCCATGACACCCACGACTTCCCAAAACAATTCTCCTCCCTCCATAATACACACAGCCCATCACCCACTCAATTCACTTGAAAATGGGCCTCCATCTCCTCAAAACCCATCCAGCCAAGAACAAATACCACCCAGCCCACAACCCATAATACCCACACCCATAACTGATGTGTCTAATGATTCTCCAGAAAACGTGTCACCACATTCCTCACAAACCGTGTCCCTTACTTTCCCTTTGGCCGAAACACCATCTTCTTCCCCAGAGTCTGCGACATCTCCCTCTCTGCAACCTACCCCTTCAAATATTTCCAACCCACATCATCCCATGGTCACGCGTGCCTGAAATAATATATCAAAACCAAAACCATTCACAGATGGCACTGATTGATACCCACTTCCTCATGCCCTTATTACTGAATCCTCTCCTATTGATCTGGAGCCAACATGTTTTTCGTCGGCTGTTAAGAACGAAAATTGGAGACAGGCTATGAACACTGAGTTCGATGCTCTACTAAAGAACAACACATGGACACTGGAGCCCCCAAATTCAGCTACCAATGTCATTGGGTACAAATGGGCTTTTCGGGTAAAGAGGAAAGCTGATGGTTCGATAGAACGCTACAAAGCACGGCTTGTAGTGAAAGGTTTTCATCAATTAGCTGGAATTGATTATAATAAGACCTACAGCCCTGTCATAAAGCCTACAACAGTTCGGATTCTACTCTCTCTCGCCATCTCCAGAGGCTGGCCCACTCATCAAATAGACATACAGAATGCATTTCTCCATGGCAATCTATCCGAGCATGTCTACATGTCCCAGCCTCCTGGCTTCGCACATCCTCAACACCCACATCATATATGTAAGTTAAACAAAGCCCTGTATGGCCTCAAACAAGCACCTCGGGCTTGGTTTTCTAGACTCAGTTGCAAGCTCCTAGCTCTTGGATTTTCTAACTCAAAATCAGACACATCTCTCTTTTTATACAAATCCAAGGAATACACTATGTTTGCGTTGATTTATGTGGACGATATATTGATAACTAGCTCCAGCTCCCCTGCCATTCGTGATCTACTAGTTGCCCTTCACAATGAATTTGCAGTAAAAGACTTAGGCAAACTTCATTTTTTCCTGGGCATCGAAGTTGTCCCCTCCTCTACTGGATGTATTCTCTCTCAACAAAGATACATTGTGGATCTTCTGAAGCGCATCAAAATGTTAGAAGCCAAGCCAGCCATGTCCCCCATGGCCTCATCCACACATCTCTCAGCTTATGAAGGTGATATGTTCTCTGATCCAACTCTATATCGCATCACTATTGGAGCATTACAATACCTCTGCATCACTCGCCCAGACATCTCTTATTGTGTAAACAAGCTTTCTCAATTTATGCAAAACCCAACTGAGCTACATTGGCAAGCAACAAAACGACTACTACTCTATCTCAAGCAAACTGTGCAGTATGGTCTTCAGTTTCAGAAGTCCAACAAGACTACAGTTCAAGCCTTCTCGTATGCCGACTGGGCTGGCAGCAGAGATGATCGCCGTTCAATAGGGGGCTACTGCATCTTTCTCGGTGCCAACCTAATTTCTTGGAGCTGCCGAAAACAACACACTATTGCTCATTCAAGAACAGAGGTCGAATATAAAGCTCTCTCCAACACTGCTGCAGAACTATCATGGATCTTATCCTTATGTTCTGAATTGGGATTACACCTCTCCACAGCTCCTACCCTATGGTGCGACAACATTGGAGCTACGTACCTATCCTCCAATCCCGTTTTTCATGCAAGAACCAAACATGTTGAAATAGACTTTCATTTTGTCCGTGACATGGTTGCCAAGAAGACACTCAACACTAGATTTATATCTAGCAAAGATCAGCTTGCAGATATTTTCACCAAACCATTGTCCTCATCTCGATTTGGATTTCTTAGAGACAAGCTCAACGTTCATTCCATACCGTTGAGCTTGAGGGGGCGTGTTAGAGACATCTCTTCCAATGAGAACTCTACACAAGATAATCTCAAGTTAAACAATATCTCTGGATAAAGCTTGCAGCAGATTAGTTAGATAACAATTTCTTGTTAAACTTATTTCCTTGTATATCTTATCACTTAGTGTTTAAATTTCATACTAAGTGTAATCTCATGTAAACATAATTCTATAAATTCAAAAGCGTAAACCAACATTTGGTAGGGCAACAAGCATATCTTATTATCAGATTCTATAAGTACTAAAGGAGATGTCGATAATTCGGATGTTGTTGAGGATGAAGCGTCGTTGAAAGGCTTCCAACCACACCCAAATTTGAAAAATCTTTCCTTAAGAGACTATCAGGGTTCAAAGCTTCCGAGTTGGATTTTGTTACTGATCACAAATCTTGTTAAATTTGAATTAACGTATTGTCAGAAATTCAAATATCTACCACCATTGAGTCAACTGCCTTCCCTCAAGGAGCTTTGGCTTAGATCATTGGAGGCTATGGAGTACATATCAGACAATGGTGATAGCAATGAGTTCTCTTGTTCTTCGACGGCACCAACACCATTTTTCCCATCCCTCGAGGATATCAACCTCATTGGATGCCCTAATCTCAAGGGGTGGTGGAGGAGGAGCGATTCTTCTGTGGAGATAAATAGTAATAGTCATAATTCCGTTGAAATAACGGAGCATTGTTTACTCTCTTCCTTTCCTCGTCTTTCAAAATTAAAGATCTACAATTGCCCTATGTTGACTTCCATGCCAATGTTTCCACATCTTGAAGAAGAGTTGGTCCTTGACGAAGCTAGCGCAAAGCCACTACAACAGACAATGGTGATGAATATGGCAGCACCGCAAAGCCCAGCGTCAACAGCAACAGACTCCTTGTCATTCACTCCTCTCTAAAAATTGAAGTCTATAGTATTCCATTCTATTGAGGATCTAGAAACTTTGCCACTGCAAAATCTATCTTCTCTTGAGTCTTTGAAGATATATCGTTGCCAGATAATAAAGTCTCTCTCCCTACAACATCTCACTGCCCTTCAAGATGTACTTGAAGATATATCGTTGCCAGATAAAAAAGTCTCTCTCCCTACAACATCTCACTGCCCTTCAAGATGTACATCTTGAGATTTGTCCTGATCTAGAGCTAGCCAACAATGAGGATGGGATGCAATGGCAAGGCCTTACGAGCCTCCTCTCCGTTTGCTTCTTCATACTTCCAAAATTGGCGTTTCTCCCCTCGGGGCTTCAACATGCTACCACTCTACAAAAGCTTGAGATTTGGGATTGTGAAAGATTGACGGCTATACCAGAGTGGATCCACAACTGCAAATCACTTCAATTGCTTGACATTCTTGACTGCTCCAGATTGGCATCAGTCCCCGAAGGAATGCATAGGCTAACGTCTTTGCAGAAGTTAACAATTAAGAATTGTCCCATCCTATTGCAAAGATGCAAGAGACACACAGGTGAGGATTGGCCCAAGATTGCTCACATTCCAGAGTTAAACTTAGAATATCCACCTCAGCAAGAAGAAAATTCAATCATCCATGCAGCTTCGACTGATTCAGGTATATTACTCGTCATTTTATTTGAATCATTTGTAGAAATTAAAGGTCCCACCTTCTATACCTTCGTTTTCTTCATTTTTCTCTCTTAGTATTTGTTGGTCATTAATTTTCAGATGCAGAAGCGGCAACAACGAATTGAAGCCCAGACGAAACAAGGGATTGGAAGCTTATTAAAAAATCTAGGGCACTGCATATGTGATTCTTCACATTTTAGAAGAAATATTTGGTAAAATATTATTTTTTATTTCATTTCTTCATTTTCAAGGATACATAGTTTGGTGCTTTATTTCTCATTGTTTTAACAAAGTGAAAACTGGCACTTGGTAAAACTCGAGCAAATACTTTGCAGAAGATCCAATGTGTAAACGACAATCAGAGAACTCCAAGCTGCACTGGTATTCATTTTGGTTCAATTATTTGTTACATATAAGCTTCCCACATGTAACTTTATATCTCTTAGCATTAAGTGGAAATTGTTCCTAAACATTATCCTCTCATATTGCTTTTAACTTCTATATCTTTATCATCTTGGTTTAAAATGATCGATTTATTGGAAAGGGCACTCTTATATGCAGGATCTGAAGACTGACCATAGTTTTAAGTGCTACAAGGGTCGAGGTATCTGAAGACTGACTCTTTCTGAGAAGTATTTTGAGAAGGTTGTAGAGTCTAACTGTCCATTCAAATTGAAGTGTTGTCTATCATTTTTCAGCTATTGTTTGTTTTATTCATTTGAGTTTCTGAATTCTAGAGGGAAATGCATATGAAAGCAGAATGGGGTAGGCATTGGTGGATTGGGAAAGACTACACTTGCTCAACTTGTATTCAATGATGAGAAAATCCAAAAACACTTTGACCTCAAAATGTGGGTATGTGTCTCTGATATCTTCGATGTTAAAAATATTGTTTCAAAAATCTTAGAATCTGCAACAAAGAAGAAACCAAAAGCCGGTGAAATGGATACATTGGTATACCTTCTTTCAAAAGAGATCGAAGGCAAGAAATACTTCCTCGTGTTGGATGATGTGTGGAATGAGGACCGTGCAAAATGGTCTGTCTTGAGAGATGTGCTGATGGGTGGTGCAAGAGGCAGTAGAATATTAGTGACTACCCGCAATGAAGTCGTTGCAAGTACCATCCGCTCTAAAAGCGTTGCAAGGCTTATTGGGAAAGTTCAATCGTACGTCTTAATAGGTTTAGACGAACACGCGTCATGGTCTTTATTTAAGGAGGAGGCGTTTGAGAATGGACAAGAGCCGGAAAATTCAAGCATCATCTCACTTAGGAAGGAGACCTTACAAAAGTGTTTAGGTGTCCCTCTAGCTATAAGGACAATTTGAGGTTTACTGCGCTCCAAAAAAAATCCCGAAACAGAGTGGTTGTCTTTTAAGGACAATGAACTCTCAAAAATATCCCATAAAGAAAATGACATTTTACCAACTCTAAAGCTGAGTTATGATCATCTTCCTTCACACTTGAAACACTGTTTTGCTTATTGTAGTTTGTTTCCAAAGGATTACATGATTAAAAAATCAGATCTGATTAAGCTTTGGATAGCACAAGGGTTTGTGAAGTCATTTGATGATGAAGAAGCTGAAATCGAAGAGGTTGGTAATGAATATTTTATGGATTTACTTTTGAGATTATTCTTCAAGAAGCTAAGATGGATGAGTTTGGTAACGTAATTGAATGCAAAATGCATGACCTCATGCATGATCTTGCCATATCAGTGGCAGGATCATTGATCACCACAATAGATGATAAGAAGAGAAACATTGATGAGAAAGCTCGTCATGTATCAATTGCTTACGATATAAATATTTCATTTGGAGTTCCAACTTTATTGTGTAAAGCAAGTAGGATGCGAACATTTCTTCAATCTGGACGATACTTTAAGGATACTATTAATTGTGATGCAACTTTTTCAAGTTCCAAGTTCTTACGTGTGTTGGATTTGTATGATTTTTCACCTGATCCACCTCCTGATCGGTTGCAAAATTTAAGCTATATCGGGAAGTTGAAGCATTTAAGGTATCTAGATCTTTCTGGAAACATAGGTATGAAGAAGCTGCCAGATTCTCTAACCAGTTTGCAAAATTTGCAAACACTAAGACTCTCCTTTTGTCAGACACTAAAAGAATTGCCGAGAGACATTAAAAAATTAGTCAACTTTCGGCATCTTGAGATAGATGGATGTTATGCTTTGACTTATATGCCACTTGGATTGGGGCAACTAACTAATCTTCAAACATTATCCACATTTTATGTCCACTCGGGTTCTCATTCCAGACATAGTGCTAGCAGTGGTTTACAAGAACTAAAGGGATTAAATAAGCTGAGAGGAGAGCTAAAGATTGAAAATCTGGGACATGAGAAAGGTGTTGCATCAGAATGTAAGGCTGCAAGTCTAAATGATAAACAACATCTTCATACTTTGTATATAGAGTGGAGTACTAAAGGAGATGTCGATTATTCGGATGTTGTTGAGGATGAAGCGTCGTTGAAAGGCTTCCAACCACACCCAAATTTGAAAAATCTTTCCTTAAGTGACTATCGGGGTTCAAAGCTTCCGAGTTGGATTTTGTTGCTCACAAATCTTGTTAGATTTGAATTAGATTCTTGTAGGAAAATCGAATATCTACCACCATTGAGTCAACTGCGTTCCCTCAAGGAGCTTTCTCTTATGGATTTGGAGGCTATGGAGTACATATCAGACGATAGTGATAGCAATGAGTTCTCTTCTTCTTCGACGGCACCAACCCCATTTTTCCCATCCCTCGAGAAAATCAGCCTCATTGGATGCCCTAATCTCAAGGGGTGGTGGAGGAGGAGGGATTCTTCTATGGAGGTAAATAGTGATAGTCATAATTCCGTTGAAATAACGGAGCATCGTTTACTCTCTTCCTTTCCTCGTCTTTCAAAATTATGCATCCGCATTTGCCGTATGTTGACTTCCATGCCAATGTTTCCACATCTTGAAGAAAAGTTGGACCTAGATAGAGCTAGTTCAAAGCCACTGCAACAGACAATGATGATGAATATAGCAGCACCGCAAAGCCCAACGTCAACAGCAATAGACTCCTCTTCATTCACTCCTCTCTTAAAATTGAAGTCTTTAGTATTCCGGTCTATTGAGGATCTAGAAACTTTGCCACTGCAAAATCTCTCTTCTCTTGAGTCGTTGAGGATAGATGGTTGCCAGATATTAAAGTCTCTCTCCCTACAACATCTCACTGCCCTTCAAGGCATATATCTTCGAAGTTGTCCTGATCTTGAGCTTGCCAACGATGAGGATGGGATGCAATGGCAAGGCCTTACGAGCCTCCTCTCCATTTTCTTCTTCAGACTTCCAAAATTGGCGTCTGTCCCCTCGGGGCTTCAACATGCTACCACTCTACAAAAGCTTGAGATTTGGGGTTGTGATAGCTTGACGGCTATACCAGAGTGGATCCACAACTGCAAATCACTTCAATTGCTTGCCATTCGTGACTGCTCCAGATTGGCATCACTCCCCGAAGGAATGCATAGGCTAACGTCTCTGCAGAATCTAGTAATTGGGAGGTGTCCCATCCTATTGCAAAGATGCAAGAGAGAAACAGGTGAGGATTGGCCCAAGATCGCTCACATTCCAGAGTTAAACTTAGAATATCCACCTCAGCAAGAAGAAAATTCAATCATCCATGCAGCTTCGACTGATTCAGGTATATTACTCGTCATTTTATTTGAATCATTTATAGAAATTAAAGGTCCCACCTTCTACACCTTCGTTTTCTTCATTTTTCTCTCTTAGTGTTTGTTGGTCATTAAATTTCAGATGCAGAAGCGGCAACAACGAATTGAAGCCCAGACGAAACAGGGGATTGGAAGCTTATTAAAAAATCTAAGGCACTGCATACGTGATTCTTCACACTTCAGAAGAAATATTTGGTAAATTATTATTTTTTATTTCATTTCTTCATTTTCAAGGATACATAGTTTGGTGCTTTATTTCTCATTGTTTTAACAGAGTGAAAACTGGCACTTGGTGAAACTCGAGCAAATACTTTGCGGAAGATCCAATCTGTAAACGACACTCAGAGAACTCCAAGCTGCACTGGTATTCATTTTGGTTCAATTATTTATTACATATAAGCTTCCCACATGTCACTTTATATCTCTTACCATTAAGTGGAAATTGTTCCTAAACATTATCCTCTCATATTGCTTCTAACTTCTATATGTTTATCGTCTTGGTTTAAAATGATTGATTTATTGGAAAGGGCACTCTTCTATGCAGGATCTGAAGACTGACCTCAGTTTTAAGTGCTACAAGGGTTGAGGTATCTGAAGACTGACTCTTTCTGACAAGTATTTTGAGAAGGTTGTAGAGTCTAACTGTCCATTCAAATTGAAGTGTTGTCTATCATTTTTCAGCTATTGTTTGTTTTATTCATTTGAGCTTCTGAATTCTAGAGGGAAATGCATATGAAAGCAGAATGGGGTAGGAGAATTATGGGGGATTTGTGCAATGATTGTATTTAGAGAAATGGCATGCGAATATACATTAAGTTGATTCTGTTATGAGCTTCTTAATATGAAATTTTTGGGCATTTTCTTTTTTCAAAAAGTCACTTTTGTATTAAATACAAAATACTAGTAACTTTATCAGGATTAGGAGCAAAGCGCAGATCAATACTACTCTGAATCATATAAAAATGAATTTGGAAATGACATCAACAAGGTATGAAATTGAGCTCTGTATGAATTCAAAGATATAATGTATTTTTGTTCTCATTTTGACCTCGCATCTTGCTGTTAATTGAGTTATTGCATGGCACTTTGGCTCGGAATGGTTCGTTTGGTAAACGATTTCGTTTCGGTTTCGGTTTGATATTGTAGCAAAAATTGATTGATGTGAAAAAAGTAGGGTAAAGTCCACATATTTTCCTCAAACTACCACCCAATTAATAATGTCCCCCCCAAACTTTCAATTGTGACAATGTCTCCTCCAAACTACCAAAACCTTGTCAATGTCCTCCCCCCCCCGGCGAAGACTAGCAATAAGACAAAAATGCCCCTATAGATTTCTCAATAAGACAAAAATACCCCTATAAATTCAAAAAAAACAATTTGATTTTTTTAAAAAAAGAAAAAATTTAATTTAAAGATATTATTTATAAAAAATAAAAAAAAAAAAACAATTTTTTTAAACGAAAATTTTTAATTTTTTTTTAAACGGAAATTTTTATTTTTTATTTTTTTTAAAAAAAAAAACTATATTTTTTATTTAGTTTTAAATAACAAAAAATTTCATTTTATTAAACGAAAATTTTATTTTTTTAAACGTAAATTTTTATTTAAATAAAATTAAAAAACAAAAATTAAAAAAAAAAAACAAAAAAAAAACGAAAATTTTCAATTTTTATAAATTAAAAAAATAAAACGAAATTTTTTTAATTTTTTTCTTATAAAATTGATTTAAAAAAAAAATGGCAATCGTTTGGATTTTTTTTTTTTTTTTTGTTAGTTTTAGGTTTTTTTAGAAGTTTTAGTTTTTTTTTTTGTTTTTTTATTTTATTTTATTTTTTTATAATTTTACTAAGAGTAATTTCATCATTGGGGAGAACATTGACAAGTTTTGGTAGTTTGGGGGGGACATTGTCACAATTAAAAGTTTGGGGGGACATTGTCAATTGAGTGGTAGTTTGAGGGAGTTATGTGGACTTTCCCCAAAAAAGTAATAATGTTCTTTTTTTGAAAATGTGAAAAAGTAAGAATGTTTGGTATGGAAAAATGAAAAAAAAAAAAAATGTTTTGTAGTGATTTTTTTATTTGAATAGTAATAAAAAATGATTGATGTGATGTAAAAAGTAAGAGAATGTTGAAAAAAAAAAAAGAAATAATGGGTTGCTTGCCAAAACCATTTCACAAACAGACCCGTTTCTCATGGGAATTAAGGGGCTTCTTGAATCAAAGAAGAGTGATGTCATTTTCTTGGAAGTTAGTGAAGAAACTTTATGAGGTGACATATTTTAGACTTATATAATCCATGGTCTCTAAGGCTGGGAATTTCATCTTCTAGAAGAAAGGCTACATTTCATTTCATTATCTTCTTCTGCTTCTCCATTTTTTTTCTTTTTTTTTTTTTTGGGGGGGGTGGTTTTGGTCTTATATGCAGGATCTGAAGACTACTGACCCTGAGTTTCTTGCAATACTAAGGGCCACAGTTAAGTGCTTGAGTCCTCCTGAGAAGTATTTTGAGAAGGTTCTTTGTCTGGCAATTAACAAACGAGGAACAGATGAAGGAGCACTCGTTAGGGTTGTCACTACAAGGGCCAAGGTTGACGTGATGTTTATAAGAAAAAGGTTTTGGATAAAACATCTCACTTCAATAGTAAGTGCCTCTGTTATGTATAATCAATTAAAAGATTTCACTGTAAATATCAAATCCTAATGTTGTTTAATTAGCTTAGTTTGAAATAAATACACAACTAGATATTTTAGAGTTTAGAGGTTAGATGTGCACGATTTTAGGGATGCATTTCACTTTATGCTCCAATTTGACTGGACTTTTCATCATTAATTCAAGTACTCATTTCAATTAAATGAAATTTGTGCATTCTAACTTTTATATCAGTTATTACAGGGTAGGCTGCCTTGGTTTGAGACCATAAGTTGATGTTCAACAGCTTCTTATTTTTTCTTCGTAGAAGCTTTTATAGCAAAATCTATCATACATCTTCAGGTATAAGCAATTGGTTTTCACTTTAACAGATGATCCATTATAACATGAGAGATCCATTGACTATTATTACTAGCAATATATATATAGACAGCGTATTAGTGAAAGCCTTTCATTGGTGAAGCTATTCTTTCTATATATATATTAGCAACATCAGATGATGCCTTTGCTGCTCTATGTATTTTAAAAATATGAAAGTTTTGGTTTCTCTTCCCTCTGCCAAAAGTAGTGCAGGACTCTGAGGATGAAGCATAAGAAAAACAGAGGGGGAGGCTAATAATATATGTCTTTTACAGGGAATTCAAAATAGTTGATGAGAATAGTAGTTGTGATATGAAAGGAGTAGAAAAGAAAAATTTATATCAATAAATTGGGTTATATTAAATTTATATCTGATTCCCCATTTGTTATGGATGTCAAAAAGTTGTTGCAATATTGCATTCTTTATGATAGCTTTTTGTGTTAGCTCTTAAAGACTGTTACCTAACTTCAAGGATATCTTTAATTTCAAGAACCTAGCTTGTTCTTGGCTATAATTCTTTGTGAAGCATAGGTTCACATTGAGATATTGCAAATCAATATGTTGTTAATTTATCTCATTATACTTGTTTTGCTTGCAAAACTAATTGTCAATAATTTTCATCTTTATGCTTTTCCAACTTTAACCATTTTAATCATAAAGAATTACTAGACATGTGAATTGATCATTTCATTAAGTTTGTGAAGTTCTTATCTTCTTTACCTTTCCTTTTTGTGAAGTCCAAACGTGGAAGAGAATGAGTTGGTTATAAAGGCCTTTAGTTAATGTATTAAGAAAATGAGTGGTTGATATTAGACTGATTAATTGGCTGTTTTTGCAGGAAAATATTTGATTTCTTGTAGCATTTTTGTCATAGTAGAGAATTAAGGTAATTGGATGTTTATAAAAAACTGTCTTTTTGTTTCTTTCTAGATTACCGCCTCAACAATTATATTTTGATATAAGTTTTACTTCAAATTCTTATAGGATTATGTGCCCATTGTGTTCAACAACTTCAGTTCTAATGACTTGGTTGATGCTTCATGGGACACTGCTGGTAGGTAATTGCGTCATGGGTGTCATCGGATTGCTGCTATAATTCTGTATGTAGTCCTGATATTTTGAATACTCTAATACTTCTCCAATCTTTTTTCTTAAAAAAAACCTTTGAGTCCTACATATTCAATATCTGATTTTCAAGCAAGGAGAATGGGAGAAGGATGGGAGTATACAAAATGGCATTTCTCTTCTACATGAGA
This sequence comes from Corylus avellana, assembly GCF_965113065.1. Taxonomy (NCBI): domain Eukaryota; kingdom Viridiplantae; phylum Streptophyta; class Magnoliopsida; order Fagales; family Betulaceae; genus Corylus; species Corylus avellana. Next base: position 12,657,631 of record NC_142491.1, on the reverse strand, counting down.
GAGTTTATCACACTTTAAAATTTAATTATAGACTGATAAATGTGTAAAAATTAGGCATCAGCAACTTGAATTAGTTTTTTTTTGGTGTTTTTTTTTTTCAACCACACACCCATTACATGTTTAGTTTTCATAGTGAATAAAATTATGTAATTCCCTTTGTACTTAACGAAGTTGGTGAATACAGGACATGAGGATTATAACCAGAAGTTTTCTTGTTGGCCTTCTCTCTCATCAGCAAAGCCAGCTATGAAAATATTTCCGAGGTTTTTCATCAAAACCCAATCACATTTGTTCTTAATTTGTTTGGTTTATTTATGGGTAATTCTCTAGTATCAGTCTGACACATCTATTTCTTGGCTTTCAGACTGGAAGTTCCAGTTAATCCCCCCAACGGAGCCAATAGTGCTAGTAGGAACCAAACTTGGTATGGATTAATTTGACTACTTGAAATATATCAATCTCACAAGCCAATTTAAATTTAACCATGTAAGTTTGGATATGATCTTTTACAGATGTACAGGAAGACAAGCAGTATTTGATTAGTCATCCTAGCGCTACATGAATGATCTTGTTGCTGGCTGCTGTATGGAAGTGATGACTCACAGTAGTTGCGTGTCCAGATTTTAGTCATTTCAAATTCATTGAGACCTGAATTTTCAGTTTGATTTTTTTCTAAGTTTTTGTGTATGCTGTATTCCTGAAAACGTTGAAGATATCTTCTTAACTTTGACTCCTTCATAATTCTTGTTTGCTTTGCACTTTTGCTATATTCATTATGTTAGGAAATTAATCCTATTTCCCAAGGCCCGTGCGATGCGAAAAATAAGAAGAATGCGGAATGACAAAGATAAGCAATCACACACGACACAAAGATTTAAGTAGTTCGGCTTAATAAGCCTACATCCACTGCGGAGACGACCCAGAGAAATTCACTGTCAAAAGATGAGTACAAAAATAGTAGAAAGAAAATCACTCAAACCCAAAGCCCCAATACACCCAAATCTCACTATCACACAAGAGAGATTATTTCCAAAATAAAATACAAAAGACAGATATACAAACTCTTCTTTTGCTGGAACAAATGGCGGCTGACTTCTATTTCCTTCTCTCACTCTGCAGCACCATTTTTCTTCTAATCACTTGTTTTTGGCTCCTCCAAAAACCACTAAGAAGAAAACACCCTTGTTGCCCTTGTACCTCCTTCTATCAAATTCTCTCTTTTTTCTCTTCCTTTTGGTGCTTCACGTTTTTTGGCACACCAGAACACAAGCAAATATTACCCTTCTATTTGCTCTACACTTTGCCGCACAGCACCATGCCATTATATATTGGGCAAAGACTCCAACTCCAAGTCAGAATAGTACTCGTAATACAAGTTAGAGAAGTACTCCAAAACCTCCCAGGGCAAGGACTCAAAGTTGGTGTGTAAAACCACGACACCACATAAGGAATCCAACTAGGAGAAGTATTCCTAGGCTGAACAGCAACTTGCAATGGGCCCCACGTGTATTGACTTGTCTTATTCAAGTCATAAATATCAACAATCTCCACCTTGACTTGAATCCCATCAAGTCTACCAAAACGTGTCTCTTCCAGATGTCTCCGCCTCAGCCCCTAAGGGCAATCACACTCTACAAGTGTCCCTCAAGTCCAAGCGCCTCTTGAACTTGAGCATAGGACCTGATTTAGACATAACACCATGCCTTCCTATCTATCCCTTCAACCATACAGCTTTCTCCAATGACTCTTTCTTCCTGTAGACCCATTTGCACCCTTTAACCTTCTTTCCCTTGGGTAATTCTGCTGATTCCCAAGCTTTACCACTCCGTAGTGACTCCACCTCTTTCGGCATACCATCCTGAACAGACAATGGATCTCCACTACTAGCTGTTAGAGCAAAAGAAACCATATCCTCAAAGTCATACCTCTTTGTTGCTTTTTGACCACGTTTCTTTTTGCTTCTTGCTAAAGAATAACATTCTTCTCGGTGCTGTAAGTTTCTTGAAGATTCTCTGTCATCACATTCATCCATGAGTGAACACAGTTCATCAAGCTCCACCTCCACGAATTAATTCTCTTTCTGCACTGTACTTTTAGAAAGATCATCTAAGTTAACAAACTTAGACTTCTTCGGTTCATGCTCTGTAACTTCAGGTTCTGCACTTAACCCATCCTTGTACATAGCACACTCATTAAAAGTCACATTCTGACTTCTAATGATCTTCCGATTGTGATCATCGCAAAATCGATAACCGATGACCTCATCTCCATATCCAATGAAGAAACACTTACTAGATTTACCATCTAGTTTACTTATAGTATCAGACTCAACATGGACATACGAAGCACAACCAAAAACTTTCAGATGTGAAAGATTTACCTCTTTTCCACTCCAGACTTCTTCCAGTAGTCTATGGCTCAGGAGAACGGAAGACCCCCTATTTATCAAGTATGCAGCAGTGCTCACTGCATCAGCGCAGAAAGTCTTTGGTAACCCAGCATGCAATCTCATACTCCTGGCACGCTCATTGAGAGTCTTGTTCATGCACTCAGCCACGCCATTCTGCTGCGGCATTCCCGATATAGCTTTCTCCATTCTAATCCCATTTACTGCGCAAAACTGTTTAAACCCCCTGTCTTCGTATTCTCCTCCATTGTCTGATCTCAAACGCTTGAGCTTCAAGCCCGTTTCTGTCTCAACCATGGCCTTCCATTTCTTAAAAGTCTCAAATACATCAGATTTACTTTTTAAGAAATAAACCCATACCTTCCTGCTTGAGTCATTAATAAATGTGATATAATACAGCGAGCCTCCAAGAGATGTCACTGGTGCTGGACCCCACAAATCCGTGTGTACCAGCTCCAGCTTTCCAAGCTTAGGTGCTTTGCCAACTTCCGCGAAACTCACCTTCTTCTGCTTCCCTAGGATGCAGCCTTCACACAAATCAGACTCAACTGACTTTAACCTTGGTAGTTTTCCTTTTGACATAAGTACCTTCATCTCTTTCCCGCTCATGTGCCCAAGCCTTAGGTGCCATAGTTTTGAGTCAACAGTCGTATCTACAACAACATCTGTATCCTTGCTGTTCGTGGTCATATAGAGAGTATCTGTTTTATGACCAGCAGCCAAAATCATGGCTCCCTTGCTGACCTTCCACTTTCCACCGTGGAAATTAATTGAATGCCCTTCTTCACCAAGCTGTCCCACTGAAATCAGATTCTTCTTCAGCTCCGGAACATGCCTGACCTTCTGTAGCTTCCATACCGAGTCACTGTGAACTCTAATGCGAACATCGCCTAGGCCCACAATATCCAATGCCGATCCATCAGGCAAATACACCTTCCCGAAATCTCCAGCAACATAGTTCTCGAGAATTTCATGGATCGCTGTCGTATGAAAAGATACTCCATCTCAACACGCCAATGCAATGCCACGTCAACAAAACCGCTTTGCATGATGACATGTTTTTTTTTTTCTAAGTTCTATACGTATTGAATCGATGGTTTTTTTGGGTCTTTTTTTTTTTTTTTTTTTTCTTCTATGAATAACTCAACACTTGTCAACGTGATATTGTATTTAAGTGTTTTTGACTTGTCAAATGAGATATGTAGTATATGATAAACCGTTAACTTTGACAGTGAAGTGACAGTGACGCATATTTTAAACTTAAACAAAACCTAGGGATTGTATTCTTGCAAATAAAAACTCAATGACTAAATTTAAGTCAAATGAAAACTTAGGGCTAAATTTACCTCAAAATTTATGTTGCAAAGATTATTAATCTTAGATTGTTAATCATAAACTCGTTAGCTATCAGTGTTATTATAGGTGTGTTGTTATTTCTTATGAGTGATAATATGATTTATCTGATTTTGGGTCAAAGTCTTTATCAATGTTTGTTATACGTGTTGTCTAATGCATTGTCCCTTTCAATTGCAATTTTCATTTGAATAGCAATTTGCAAAAAGCAAAATTTTAGGCGACTAGAAAATAAGGCGGCAACAAGAAGAAGGATCAAGCCAAGACCAATGTGGAAGCAGCGGTTCGAGTCCTCAACACAGCGGGCGGACTCAGTAGCTTCTCAGTGGCTCAAGGGGACCATCACTCATCAATACAACCCGTCCCTGGGCCTCCCCGTCCCATAGGATAATTTGGATGGTTCGGATCATTCGATTTGATGGTTTGATCTAAACTATATGATGTTTCTTAAGTAGATCCAATGGTTGAATTTAGTGGACCGTCACTTAAGTTAATGGTAACATCTAATCAATTTTGATTTAATGGTTGTGATTAAATAACTACAATCTACCGATTACCGATTATTATTAAATAATCATTGATAGTTCTTTAATTTAACAGTCTTGAAAATTATGTGATTGTTGGTGAACAAACATGAATAATTGCTATTTCAACTCTATTATTAGATTATCGCAGTCCAGGTATTACATTTTACGTACTATTTCAATTGATTATTAACATCCATCTTCCATTAAATTTTTAACGTTGCTGCAACGTTGTACACAATGAGAATGTGACATTTTTAATATAAAATTAAAAAATTAAAAATTAAAAAACACATTCTCATCCAATGACTTAAGAAGAGTTCTCATGCGCACTTTCTAATATGCTTAATTATTCCTATCAAAGTAGGGAAGAAGTTCAATATTGAGATTGTGCCCTGACAACAAGAGTACAAAACACACTAAAGACATCAGTGCAAAAGGAGTGAACTCATAATAATTAACTTGTAGTTCTCAAATTAATTAATTATGGGACACATCAGGAAAGTTCTTTCCTAGCATTAATTAATTCTAGGAAAATTTACACTTTACCCCCTCAAAGTTTGGAGCGATTTGCAATTCGACCTCCAAATTTTTAATTTTGGCAATCCACTTTCCTAAAGTTCCAAATTTTTGTAATTCGACCAATATTATTCCAAAATTCCCATATTGCCCATAATTTTTAATTTTTAATTTTATTTTTTATAAAAACAAAAACAAATTTGGGGGTACAAAAATGGCCAGATCGCCCCCGAATTTTTTCAAATTTTTTTTTTTAAAAAAATTAGGGGCAATATGGGAAGTTTTGGATACAAGTGGTCAAATTACAAAAATTTGAAACTTTGAGGGGGTGAATTGCTAAAATTGAAACTTTGGAGGTCGAATTACAAATCGCCCCAAACTTTGGGGGGTAAAATATAATTTTCCCTTAATTCTAATTTCCTAGCTTATAAAATAAATCAGCACCGGAGGAGCACTTCCTCCATCCTTTGAAGTGATGTATAATAAATGAACCATTCAACAAGAATTTTCTTTGAAAATTATAATTGTCTATGGCTTTTCAAAATATTAATCAATTCATAAGCATAATTGATTCGAAATAAATCTCAAAATTTGAAGAATATAATGAAGGTTGAATAAATAAATTGTGATATGTAGAACTTGACGTATCAGACTGGTTAGAAAAATTGTTAGATATTGAAAAGGAAGATAATATCCCTTTCCTTCATTATGTTGTTCCTTCATTACCATTGACTTCTTGGTGTCAATCTGAGTAAATGCCGATAATGCCACGGGATTTGTTTGCCAACGGCATCATGACATGTTTGAGGAACACTTGGTCTGCTACACTCAATGTAGGAGAGCACTCACATTCGACTCAAAAAAATTTTGACTAAATTTTAGGCTCTAAAAGGAAATGAACAAATTTATATAAGGGATAATAACAACGTGCAACATCAACTAAATGTAGAGCACTACAGTGTCAATTTGCTATCCTTGTTTAAAGCCATTTCCTATTATCTGAAAAGGGAAAAAAAAAAAAAAAAAAAAAAAAAAAGTTCAATAATATTTATTAATGCAGGCTGCATTTAGAAAATGGTAAAGAGTTGTTTGCCACGTATTACATAAAGAGCTAATATCATCTCACTAGCAGAGAAATAAGTAGGAGGTTTGATACGGATACAACACAAATTCAACTCATGGCCAACTTCTCTCTTACGTGTAAAAAAAATTTGAATTTTAAACCAAACAAATTGTCTTTTTCCCCAAATTTTCAGAATCCCAAAATCCTCTCTATCAAATTTTTTTTTTTTTTTTTTTTAAATGACAAGTAAGAGAGAAGTTGGCCATAAGTTGGATTTATGTTGTGACCTTAACATTTTCTCATAAGTAGAGAGTTACTCACTCTTACAAAAAAAAAAAAAAAAATTATTTGTTTTTACTCATAAATCATCAACACCATATAAAATGGACAGAGTTTTTCTTTAAAGTAGGCTGAAAAAATTTCTTTTAACCTAGTTTATAAATGACATGTGCCTCTTGATTATGTGAAAATCATATGTTTTTTTAATAGTAGAGACAAAGTTGAAATAAATTTTATTAAAAACTCATGTGCATCTCATATGTTATTAAAAAAAAAAAAACACATATTACTTTTACAAACTAAATTGAAGAAAATTTTTTGTGCCGAATATGTCTCCCGCCATTTGGTAGACATATTTCACGTGAATAAGCAGAAGAAAAGCCAGTGCGTCCAAAAGAAGAGCAGCAGTGTGCTCATCAACAGCTTTAATTCACGTGAATATTATGTCTCCTGCCAAAACACAACCTCAACCCCGCAGAAAACAACCATTCGGTAGTGACGTAGTGTTTAGGAACGGAGCTTTATCCTACTTTTACAAGCAGAATGGAAGGCTGAAATTCTGTAGTCTTTTATCAAATATCAAAAGACAATATTATTATTTTTTTAAAACAAAGTAATAAAGGTAATAACTCAAATAAGTACTAGTTTGTACGATCATAACATTTATTCATATACATGTTCATGTACTTAATCTAATCTATTCTCTTGTAGATGCATTAATTTATTGTTATATCTATCTCACGTACGTGTTCTCTCTTACTTATCTGTCATGTAAATATATTTGAAAATAAAGATTCTACCTTCAACTTTGTCATTAAAAAGACGGTGATAAATGGCAAGTGTAGTCAAAACGGGTTAGCGTGTCAAGTTCAGGTGGATTTGCCTGACCCTCCAATCCGTTATTGTTGTTGCACGATAAAAATGTTTATTCTTTATTCATTTCATAAGAACAGAACATGTTGATCTAACAAAACAATATTATAGTTATAATGAAGAATTTCTTCTAACCAAACTCGATCTATGTTTTGTTTAACAACCATTTTTGCTAGAGCCCACATCATAGGGTCAAACAAGTCAAAGGAAGATAATGGAATTAGACCCAATCATATCTAACTACATGAGAAACAAGTTCATATGTAACTCTTCAAATGCCACAATCCCAATCAATTTTCAGATCCTCGGCAAATTCTGGCAAATCACGTCTTTGCCCACTGTCCAGTCCATCAGAACTTTTCGGACTAGACAGTAATTTCCTCATTTTTCCATCTCCGCTACAAGTGCATTTACAATTGCAATCAATTTCGCTTCCTTTACCATTAGTGAAAAATTCTTCCGTCATCGATAAGTTATTTGCTCCCATAAAAGAACCAAAGAGAAAAAGAAAGACATATCGTAGATTTAAGACCGCTACTATAAGAGTTTCATATAAACAAAACCTTAGAAAACAACTACAAGAAATCGAAAACCAAAATAATAGAAAAATTGCACTCCATAGATCGTTGCAGAAACTAAATATCGAGAAGACAAACAGTAACCACTATAGAGCCTGAGCATCACAAGATTCACCAGTTTAAGGATCTAATGAACTGGAGAGGAGCGGATCCTTTAAAGTGAGAGGACAAAATTGTCCATAAAAATACGAAATGACAATTTTGTCATTTCACTTTAAGGACAGGCTCATTTCCAGTTTATTTGAACCAGCTTAGAAATTTATATTATAGATTGATAAATTAACTGGTAAAAATTAGGCATCAGAAACTTAAATTAGATTTTTTTTTTTTTTTTTTTTTTGGTGTTTTTGTTTTCAGCCCCACACACGCTTTACATGTTTCGTTTTCATAGAGAACAAAATTATGTAATTCCCTATGTTGGTGAATACAAAGCAGGAGGATTATAAGAGATGTTTTCTTGTTGGCCTTTTATGTCATCAGCAAAGGCAGCTATGAAAATATCTCCAACAAGGTTTTTCATCGAAACCCAATAATATTTGTTCTTAATTTGTTTGGTTAATAAATGGGCAATTCTCCAATATTAGTCTGACACATCTATTTCTTGGCTTCCAGTGAATCCTCCCAACTATGACAATAGTGCTTGTAGGAACTAAATCTTGATATTTAACAGATACAAGCAAATTTAAATTTAACCATGTAATTTTGTATATGATCAACTGTAGATCTACGGGAAGACGAGCAATATTTGATTGATCATCCTGGCGCTCCATCCATGATCTTGAAGTTGGCTACTGTACGGAAATCAAGATTGTCGACCATTATTAAATGAGGCACTTTGTGAACACAAATTCTGCCTTGAATATTAAATGAAGCAAGTTCGGCTCGACTCGGTTAGGCTCGTGAGCAAGCTCGTATAAGGCTCGACTCGTATATTTTTTTATTAACTAACAATATATAGTCAATATTACTCAATAACAACAAATATACTATATTACTCATTTTAATATATATATCTATCAGGAAAAAATATAAAAAACCTCACAAACTAACAGCCGTTTGCGATAGAGCCTCATAATATTTAAAAGGTAGTAAAGTAGCTCATCAAACTATTAAGGTCCAATCTTTTTTTATATTCCTATAATATCCATAATCTTTTAAAAACTAAAAAAAAAATAAAAAAAAAATTAAAAAAAAATAAACTAAACTATTTTTAAACAAAAAAAAATTAAAAAACTAAAAAAAACTAAAAAAAACTAAAAAAAAAAAACACCAAACCAAGGGGTGAATAAATACAGTTTTTGTATTTGGAATGAATAAAAAATTAGTCACTATTGTTGGCTTAAATTACAAATAGCTTGTGTAGTATAAAAAATATGGATAAATGCAAAATCAAATCTTGTGGTTGGCTCAATTGGCAGCCACCCCTTTCCTCATTTTATTTTTATTTTTTAATTTTGAAAAATTAATTTTTTAGTTATTTATTTTATATTTTAGTTTTTAAAAGATTAGGGGTATTATAGGAATATAAAAAAAGATGGGGCCTTTTTGACACACTTTAATAGTTTGATGGGCTACTTTAGTACCTTTCGAACATTATGGGACTCTATCGCAAACGGCTGTTAATTTGAGGGGGTTTTTTTTATATGTTTTCTATATACATATATAACAAATATATGTATATAATTTTTTTTAACATTATTTTCTCTCTCTCTCCCAGTCTTTCCATCTTTGATTCTCTGTTGCTCGTCTTCTTTCACCCAAACAAAAACAAGCTTTCTCCACTTAGTCGTGATCAGAGAAAGCGGGAGCAATCATTAAAAAGACTAAGATTCAATTAGAGCCGGCCCAAATGAAAGGAAGAAGAATAAAGCAGAAACTATTGAGGGAGATTGAGAAATGCTGAAACTATTGAAGAATCAAATAAACCCAAACACTTTGGATCACTGCCTGTCTGGTTAGCGAGAATGAGAGAATGAGAAATGAGAGTTGGGGTAAAAGATGCCCTATAACTGGTGGGGGAGATTGAGAGAGAGAGACGTTGAAAAAATATTTTTTTGTAGGGGGAGTTGTCCCATTGTAGTCTGAATACAACCTGTTAACTTGTCCCACATTGCTAAGAAAACACCAATCTCCAAGTTTATTATCTATAAAAGAATGCATATCATCTCTCTTTGAAACCAAGTGACTTGCTGTATTGACTCAGGCTCCATACTCGGCTAGCCAGGCTAAACAAATGCTCATATGCAAGCTGGCTTTTTGAGCCGTTTAAGAGTACTTGACATTTAAATTTATGTATATATAAAAATATTAAATATAAGAGCCAGCTCGCGAGCTGGCTTGGCTCGACTTATTATGAGCTTGAGCTCAATTTTTCAATTCGTCTTTAATCTCGGCTCGAGTAAAATTTAAACGAGCCGAGCCCGAACAAGAGAAACTCGCTTATGCTCGGCTCGTTTACACCCCTAAGTGAACTGAAGTGGAGTCTATACTTGATATAGATTGTGTAGTTCAAAATTCATAATTAATGAGTAGATTTTCTAGAAAGATTTGTGTTCATCTGTGTTGTTGGGAGAGAAACACCAAGGTAGTCAAATAAGAATAAATTAATATATATATGAAGACACCACTTCTAGTTCAAAATCCTAAATTAATAGGATTTGATCCACTTATGTATACTAATTACTCTTTTTCTTTATACTTAATCAATGTGTAACATAAATTTCACAAGTGCATCCACTAACGTCTGTAAAATTTCATAACAATGAGCAAATTGTACGAATCCCATCTACATCCATCTTCACATAACCACTTCAAGGCAATACACCTGGAATGTAGTGGAAATAACTGTAAAATGAGTCAAATGTTAAAAGGATTAATTAGGACTTCAAATCTGCTTCAAGGAAAGTATGAGGGAAAATTAAGGATTTGGACTTCAAAATTGCCGGTGCAGCGCTAGGGCCAGGCGGTCCTCTCCTCACTATTGGAGTTTTCAGAGAGCTAAATTTCGTTATCAGAATACTATAATAGACTAAATTTATGTTTTTACATGCATCGATGTCTGTACCGTGAGAATTTGAAGGAAAAACTTAACCGATGAGTGACATTTTTAAAAAAATGGTAGTTCGGTATACTAAATTAAAATTTTTTTGAATATTGGGGAGTAATTGCAAAAGTGACAGAAGTTTAGATGGATTAAATGAAGTTTTCCCAAAATAAAATGAACTCCCAAGTATGAATAAAAATAAGTCACTTGTTTGACCAATTTTATACCCTCTGTAATTATTTTGCACTGTTTTAATTTGTTTTGGATCTATTGTTGGAGAATCCACCCAAATTTCGTTTATAGGATCGTTTATTATTTCTTCATTTATGATTAGGAGTGAAAATGATCTGTCCTTATAACCCCTTTCCTTATTCAATTAGAAAAAAAATAATAAAAAAAAAAAAATCTATTTCCTAGTCTAATAGTTGTGACTCGTGGTCCAACCGAAGAAGACCAATCTGAGTAGTGAGTACCCTCCAAGTCAATGCTGATCCATATTTCAGGTCTAAAAGATGAAGGCAGTAGTCCACCAACCAAGACGACAATTATGCTCTTTTTTTTAAAATTAAGTGGTGAATTATCTTAATTTGCTTACACTTAAAAAAAACACATTAACTTACAAACAAAAAAAAAACACATTAGTGCAAGAACTTTTTCATAGTCTATAGCAGCACACGACTCTATAAAGATTGGGGGCTATTTTATGGAACAGGGTACTGGAGGCCATAACCCGCTATTCGTTGTGTTTGGCAATGTAACGAAAAAAAATGGAGTAGAACAGTACTGTAGTAGATTTGATTGATATGAGAAAAAAAAATAAAAATGTTTTGTATAAAAAAATGAATAAATTTATTTTGCAGTAATTTTTTTATTTAAAAAATAATAAAAAGTGATTGATGTGATTAAAAAATAAAAATATTAAGATTAATTTTTTATTTTTTATATTTTGAATTTTTGGGTCCGTCCGACCTTAGCCAAACACAACCAATGTGAATGATTAGTGGTGCATGTCTGGTAGGCTTGGGAAGATCACAAGTAGAATTCTCCTAACATTCTTATGATCTACGTGGCAGATTCGCATTTGCTTTTTTTTTTTTTTTTAAATAATAATAATAAAAACAAAAACAAAAAACATAAAGACAAAAAAGTAACATTTTTCTTATATTGATAGAATTTGTTTGTCACATTTGCACTGTCATTTCAAAAACAGTAATTAATTTAAAATTTTTTTAAAATTACTTATAAAACTCAATTTCACTTTATAAATAAGTAATATGAGATTTAAAACTCATTAATGTTTTTATATGCTTAAAAATACACCCTCCTGAGTTGTTAAACTAGTACTTATCTGAGTTATTAAACTTATTGCTTTATTTAAAAAAATAAATAAATTAATATTGTCTTTTCATATTTGATGAAAAGAGAATTTCAGCCTTCCATTCTGCTTGTAATGGTTGTGTTTTGGGCCTTTTGGCAGGAGACATATTCACGTGAATAACGCTGTCGATGAGTAGACTCCTACTTCTTTGTCTTCCTATTGCTTTTGGACGCTCTGGCTTTTCTTCTGCTTTTTCAAAAGTAGCTTCTTTTTCTTTTTCAAAAGGGAGATGCTTAGTGGGGGCCACGTATCTGTAGGGTTAATAATCAATCTTGTTTTCGGATATATATATATATATATATAATTGATCTAGCATTTTTTTTTCTTTCTTTCTTCTGATGCCTTATTTAGTGGAAGCCACGTCATCTGTAAAATTATGTTCAATCTTCCCCTTGCGTAGGGTCAATGTATCCAACAAAAAGCTACATTACTTTATGATGATGCATTATTGGTTTCACATGCGCCACCAATATGCCAATCGAATCGTTGACAAACCATTTTAGCACTACACATAGGGGTGCAAAGGCGGTTACGGTTAGCGGTTAGTGGCAATAACCGCTAACCGTAACCGCCTTAGCGGTTAGTAGATTTCACTAACCGCAACCGCTAACCGCTTAACGGTTAGCGGTTAGCGGTTAACCGCCGGTTAGCGGTTAGTGAAATAAATAACCGCCCGCTAACCGCTTTTTTAAAATTTGGCCTTTTTTTTTTGGCTTTTTGGGCTTTCTTTAAGGCTTTTTGGGCTTTTTTTACCCTCATTTTTTTTTTCTTGTATTTTTAATATCTTCTTGGGCCCAATTGCTATAAAAAGAGCCCATATTGAAAAATCAAAAATATTTGACCCAAAATTTACATTTACTTGTACTTTAAAAAAAATTTCTTAAATATTAAATCATAACCGGTTAACTTTTTTTTTAAAAAAAAAAAAAAAAATCAATACAACATACAAAAAAAAGTTCAGATTTCAGAAAACTGTCACAACATATAAAAAAAAATATAAAAAAAGTTCAACACAAAGCATATAAAATAAGTTCAAAAAATGGTTAAATTTCTTTTTCTAAAAAATGTTCAAAAAATACATTAATACTTCAATTGTGATTATAAGTAACACATTGTTGAATCTAATGTCAATTACTTAATTTGATATTATATAATTATATAGTCTCATTAAATTACATCATATGATTCATATGATTAATTATTTAAATTCTTATCATATTTACTTATAATCTTTTTTTTTTTGAATTGAACTTAATATCTAATGGTAAATGGTAATGTTCAAACTTCTAAATCCTAAATTCGCAAAGTATCTAATAATGCTTTAATTAAATTGTAGACTTGTAGTTATAAGTAATATATTGTTTAATTTAATTGAATCAATTGTGATTATCATTGTACATGAATCATATGATTAACTTGTAGACTTATGACTTATGAGTTATGTCATATTATATATGTATTATTTATTATTATATAATCATATGATTTAATGATCAAGTCATCATGTGATATAATCATATCAATTATAGTGATAATATATAAATTACTAAAATTATAATGATAATACATTAATACTTAAAATGTGTTTATAAGTAACACATTGGTCATTGTTTAATCCAATGTCAATTACTTAATTTGATATTATACGAATCACATCATCATTGTACATTAATAATATGATTCACTTGAAGTCTTTAATAAAGTATTTGAATTGTCATCGAATCATATGATTAAGTATTGATATTATACATTTATATTATTCATATACATATGTAGACTTATATAGACTTATAACATATATAGACTTATAAGTTTATAACATACATTGAAAATAAATCTCTAGATATTTAATTGTTGTATTAGTATGAATTGGTATACTTATGAGTTATATTATATTATATATGTATAATTTGTTATTATATAATTAAATGATTTAATGATCAATCTCATATGATATAATCATATAAATTATAGTGATAATATATTAATACTCAAATTGTGATTTAATTATTTTTTTAAAAAAATTGTGATTTAATGATCAAGTGATTATATCATATAATCATATAAATTATAGTGATAATATATTAATACTCAAATTGTGATTAAATTATTTTTAAAAAAAATTGAGATTTAATTATCAAGTGATTATGTTATATGTATAAATATTTTTATAATTATAATTATAAAAATATATTATATAAAAAGGCGGTTAGCGGTTAGCGGTTACGGTTAGTAGAGCCAATAACCGCTAACCGCTAACCGCTAGACGGTTATAGCGGTTAGGCGGTTAATGCGGTTAGGCGGTTAGACGGTTAGGCGGTTGGCGGTTATAGCGGTTAGCGGTTAGCGGGCGGTTTTTAACCGCCCGCCTTTGCACCCCTAACTACACACGGTGCATTCTGTACCGATCGAGCGCTGTCTACATGATTTCTCTATTTTATATGGTGTTGATGATTTATCGGTAAGAACAAAAATAAATAAATAAATAAAATTTGTTGATGCATACAAGAGTATGAGCATATATGGCAGAACATATCTTTGTGCAATAATAAAACCCCCTACAGGGATCCATTTCAAAATAATAATAATAATAATTTGAAGTTAGCAGTTGAGTCAACTCTAACTCCCAATCAACTTTTCAAAAACCTTTTTTTTTTTTTAATAACACAGTCATTACGAGGGATGTACAAGCGGTTATTAAATTTTAATAACCTAACAGCTTAACCTGTTAGCGGTTATTAAAACGAATAACTGCTGGCTGATAACATCTTTTTATTTATAGGCTTTTGATGGTATTTTGAGCTTTCTTTATGCCTCTTTTTTGGGGATTATTTTAAATAATTTTGATTTTTTTAAAAAAATAATATATAAGAATACATGCTTGTTAAAACATTTGATTTAACGTTATTCCAAAAATAGAGGTTGTGCATAATATATATACAACATGCACCATTTTATTGTTTTTTTTTTTTTTTTTGGCATAGTGATCAACTAGGAAGAGGTGAAGAGTTCTAGCAATCTAAGTATAAAAAGATAAAGAAAGTTTGAAAGAAAATTGCAATAGAAAATTAAATAGCAGTATGCACAGTACATATGAGTGGGTGGTTTGGTTAAAATACCAACATTTCAAATCCAATTTGTAGAAAACCAAATCCAAATAAACACCAATATACGGAAATCAAGATATAAATTTAAAACATTATATATATATAATTGGAGGCTTTGGATTTGTTTGAATGCGGCCTAAAAAAAGTCACGTCGTTATTTAAAAAAGTCATGCCCTAGTGTTTTCATCTACAGCATCCAAAAAAGAATCCAAAACATAAAAAACTCACGTCGTTATTTAATTACTTGCATATCTTGTCAAAACATTTCTTCATTCTACCCTTCAACTGCTTCTTCAAGAGTTTGAGCATTCTTTCACTCACCATCAGGAAATGGCGGAACTGCTTCTCTCCGTTGTTGCCGAGCAAATGATTGGGACTTTGGGCTCACGGGCTGCCAAAGAGATCGGACTGCTCTGGAGTGTCCAAGATGAGATTGAAAGCCTCAAGAACACCATTTCAAAAATCAAAGATGTGCTTCCGGCTGTGGAGGAGAAAAAGGCTGTTACACGTTGGCTCGGAAGGCTAGAAGATGCCATGTATGATGCTGAGGACTTGCTGGATGAGGTTTCAACTGAAGCTCTGCGAAGAGAAATAATGACTCGTGATAAGAAGGCCAAAAAGGTACGCATTTTCTTTTCTAAATCAAATCAACTTGCCTTTCGTCTTAAAATGGCCCGTAAGATTAAGGCCATTAGAAAGAGGTTAGATGCCATGGACGCCGATAGGCGAGGATTCCACTTGGAGGTACGCCAGGTTGAAGAGATAAGAGTCGGGAACAGGGAGAGGGATAACATTCATTCTTTGGTACGTGCGGAAGAAGTTATAGGGCGAGAGGATGATAAGAAGGCTATTATAGACCTTCTCATGGACTTCAGTGTTAAAGAGAACGTTTCCATCCTTCCAATTGTGGGCATCGGTGGATTGGGAAAGACTACACTCGCTCAATTCGTATTCAATGATCACCAAATCCAAAAACATTTTGAGCTCAAAATGTGGGTGTGTGTCTCTAATATCTTCGATGTTAAAGATATTGTTGCAAAACTCTTAGACTCTGCAACCAAGGTGAAACCAGCAGATGCTGAAATGGATACATTGGTGGCTAAACTTAGAGAAAAAATCGAAGGAAAGAAATACTTCTTAGTGTTGGATGATGTGTGGAATGGTGATCATGAAAAATGGTGTCGCTTGAAACAAGTGCTGATGGGTGGTGCAAAAGGCAGTAGAATAGTAGTGACTACCCGCAATGAATTCGTTGCAAGGACCATCCGCCAGGAAAGCGTTGTAGGGATTATCGGGACAGTTGAATCATATCCTTTAATGGGTTTAGACAAAGAAGCATCATGGTCTTTATTTAAGCAGAAAGCATTTAAGAATGGACAAGAGCCGGAGAATAAGAGCATCGTAGCACTTGGGAGGGAGATCCTACAAAAGTGTTTAGGTGTACCTCTAGCCATAAGGACAATCGGAAGTTTACTAGGCTCCAAAAATCCCGAAACAAAGTGGTTGTCTTTTAAGAACAATGAAATCTCAAAAATATCTATGAAAGAAAATGACATTATACCAACTTTGAAGCTGAGTTATGATCATCTTCCTTCACACTTGAAGCACTGCTTTGCTTATTGTAGTTTGTTTCCAAAGGATTACACGATTGAAAAATCAACACTGATTAAACTTTGGATAGCACAAGGGTTTGTGGAGTCATTTGATGATCAAGAAGTTGAAATGGAAGATGTTGGCAATGAATATTTTATGGATTTACTTTTGAGATCATTCTTTCAAGAAGCTAAGATGGATGAGTTTGATAACGTAATTGAATGCAAAATGCATGACCTCATGCATGATCTTGCCATAGAAGTGGCAGGATCGTTGATCACCAGATTATATGATAAAAAGAGAAACATTGATGAGAAAGCTCGTCATATATCAATTGCTTACGGTATAAATATTTCATGTGGAGTTTCAACTTTATTGTGTAAAGCAAGTAGGCTGCGAACAATTCTTTTCTTTGGAGAGTCTAATATTGATTGTGATGCAACTTTTTCAAGTTCCAAGTTCTTACGCGTGTTGAATTTGCATCATGATTTTCCACGTGTAACGTATTTGCAAGATTTTTCACCTGATCATCCACCTCCTGATCAGTTGCAAAATTTAAATTTAAGCTCTATCGGGAAGTTGAAGCATTTAAGGTATCTAGATCTTTCTAGAAACGCAGATATGAAGAAGCTGCCAGATTCTCTAACCAATTTGGAAAATTTGCAAACACTAAGACTCTCCTTTTGTCAGTCACTAAAAGAATTGCCTAGAGACATTAAAAAATTAGTCAACCTTCGGCATCTTGAGATAAAAGGATGTTATTCGTTGACTTATATGCCACTTGGATTGGGACAACTGACTAATCTTCAAACATTATCCACATTTTATGTCCACTCGGATTCTCATTCCAGACATAGTGGTAGCAGTGGTTTACAAGAACTAAAGGGATTAAATAAGCTAAGAGGAAAGCTAGAGATTGTAAATTTGGGACATGAGAAAGGTGTTGCGTCAGAATTTAAGGCTGCAAGTCTAAATGAGAAACAACATCTTCATACTTTGAATATACGGTGGAGTACTGAAGGAGATGTCGATAATTTGGATGTTGTTGAGGATGAAGCGTCATTGAATGGCTTCCAACCACACTCAAATTTGAAATATCTTTTCTTAGAATACTATCGGGGTTCAAAGCTTCCGAGTTGGATTTTGTTGCTGATCACAAATCTTGTTAGATTTGAATTAGAGTCTTGTAGGAAAATCCAATCTCTACCACCATTGGGTCAACTGCCTTCCCTCAAGGAGCTTTCTCTTATGGATTTGAAGGCTATGGAGTACATATCAGACGATGGTGATAGCAATGAGTTCTCTTCTTCTTCGACGGCACCAACACCATTTTTCCCATCCCTCGAGTCTATCTTCCTCATTGAATGCCCTAATCTCAAGGGGTGGTGGAGGAGGAGGAGGGATTCTTCTGTGGAGGTAAATAGTGATAGTCATAATTCCGTTGAAATAACGGAGCATCGTTTACTCCCTTCCTTTCCTCGTCTTTCAAAATTATACATCCGCAATTGCCCTATGTTGACTTCCATGCCAATGTTTCCACATCTTGAAGAAGAGTTGCACCTAAATAAAGCTAGTTCAAAGCCACTGCAACAGACAATGATGATGAATATGGCAGCACCGCAAAGCCCAACGTCAACTGCAACAGACTCCTCTTTATTCACTCCTCTCTCAAAATTGAAGTCTATAGTATTCCGTTCTATTGAGGATCTAGAAACTTTGCCACTGCAAAATCTCTCTTCTCTTAAGTCTTTGAGTATATATCGTTGCCAGATATTAAAGACTCTCTCCCTACAACATCTCACTGCCCTTCGACACCTATATCTTGTGGATTGTCCTGATCTTGAGCTAGCCAACGATGAGGATGGGATGCAATGGCAAGGCCTTACGAGCCTCCTCTCCATTTGCTTCGAAGTACTTCCAAAATTGGCTTCTCTGCCCTCGGGGCTTCAACATGCAACCACTCTACAAAAGCTTGAGATTTGGGATTGTGAAAGCTTGACGGCTATACCAGAGTGGATCCACAACTGCAAATCACTTCAATTGCTTGACATTCGTACATGCTCCAGATTGGCATCACTCCCCGAAGGAATGCGTAGGCTAACGTCTCTGCAAAATCTAACAATTGAGGATTGCCCCATCCTATTGAAAAGATGCAAGAGACACACAGGTGAGGATTGGCCCAAGATTGCTCACATTCCAGTGTTACACTTACGGTAACCGCCTCAGCAAGAAGAAAATTCAATCATCCATGCAGCTTCGACTGATTCAGGTATATTATATTACTCGTCATTTTATTTGAATCATTTGTAGAAATTGAAGGTCCCACCTTCTACAGCTTCGTTTTCTTCATTTTTCTCTCTTAGTATTTGTTTGTCATTAAATTTCAGATGAAGAAGCGGCAACAACGAATTGAAGCCCAGACAAAACAGGGGATTGGAAGCTTATTAAAAAATCTAGGGCACTGCATACGTGATTCTTCACATTTTAGGAGAAATATTTGGTAAATTATTATTTTTTATTTCATTTCTTCATTTTCAAGGATACATAGTTTGGTGCTTTATTTCTCATTGTTTTAACAGAGTGAAAACTGGCACTTGGTGAAACTCGAGCAAATACTTTGCGGAAGATCCAATCTGTAAACGACACTCAGAGAACTCCAAGCTGCACTGGTATTCATTTTGGTTCAATTATTTATTACATATAAGCTTCCCACATTTCACTTTATATCTGTTACCATTAAGTGGAAATTGTTCCTAAACATTATCCTCTCATATTGCTTCTAACTTCTATATGTTTATCGTCTTGGTTTAAAATGATTGATTTATTGGAAAGGGCACTCTTCTATGCAGGATCTGAAGACTGACCTCAGTTTTAAGTGCTACAAGGGTTGAGGTATCTGAAGACTGACTCTTTCTGACAAGTATTTTGAGAAGGTTGTAGAGTCTAACTGTCCATTCAAATTGAAGTGTTGTCTATCATTTTTCAGCTATTGTTTGTTTTATTCATTTGAGTTTCTGAATTCTAGAGGGAAATGCATGCATATGAAAGCAGAATGGGGTAGGAGAATTATGGGGGATTTGTGCAATGATTGTATTTAGAGAAATGGCATGCGAATATGCATTAAGTTGCTTCTGTTATGAGCTTCTTAATATGAAATTTGAAATTTTTGGGCATTTTCTTTTTTCAAAAAGTCATTTTTGTATTAAATACAAAATACTAGTGACTTTATCAGGGTTAGGAGCAAAGCGCAGATCAATACTACTCTGAATCATATAAAAATGAATTTGGAAATGACATCAACAAGGTATGAAATTGAGCTCTGTATGAATTCAAAGATATAATGTATTTTTGTTCTCATTTTGACCTCGCATCTTGCTGTTAATTCAGTTATTGCATGGC
Organism: Corylus avellana; assembly: GCF_965113065.1. NCBI lineage: Eukaryota > Viridiplantae > Streptophyta > Magnoliopsida > Fagales > Betulaceae > Corylus > Corylus avellana. The sequence continues at coordinate 12,637,515 of NC_142491.1, read as the reverse complement.
ACTTTGGCTTGGAATGGTTTGTTTGGTAAACGATTTCGTTTCGGTTCGATATTGTAGCAAAAGTTGATTGATATGAAAAAAAGTAAGAATGTTTTTTTTGAAAATGTGAAAAAGTAAGAATGTTTGATATGGAAAAATGAAAAAAATTTGTTTTATAGTGATTTTTTTTTATTTGAATAGTAATAAAAAGTGATTGATGTGATGTAAAAAGTAAGAGAATACTGAAAAAAAAAATAAATAAATAAAAAAATAAAAAATAATAGGTTGCCTTTGCCATTGCCAAAACCATTTAACAAATGGACCCGTTTCTCATGGGAATTCAGGGGCTTCTTGAATCAAAATAGAGTGATGTCATTTTCTTGGGAGTTAGTGAAGAAACTTTATGTGGTGACATATTTTAGACTTATATTATCCATGGTCTCTAAGGCTGGGAATTTCATCGATCTTCTAGAAGAAAGGCTACATTTCATTTCATTCTCTTCCTGGTTTTTTTTTCTTTTTTTCTTTTTGGTCTTATATGCAGGATCTGAAGACTACTGACCCTGAGTTTCTTGCAATACTAAGGGCCACAGTTAAGTGCTTGAGCCCTCCTGAGAAGTATTTTGAGAAGGTTCTTTGTCTGGCAATTAACAAACGAGGAACAAGTGAAGGGGCACTCATTAGGGTTGTCACTACAAGGGCCGAGGTTGACATGAAGTTTATAAGAAAAAGGTTTTGGATAAAACATCTCACTTCAATAGTAAGTGCCTCTGTTATGTATAATAAAGTGCCACGAGGATACCCCTTATATAATTAATTGATTATTGCCTTTCTAGACATCCTATTTTTAATTAGTCAACAAATTATGCGGGAATAAATGTGATGAATTTACTTTTCATTAGAACTCTGTATTTTGACGGTTTAGTTATACTCAAGTAGTGGATATTGTGAAGGAGTGAAACAATATTTCGTGGTTGTTAAATTTTAGTTTTAAAAGTAGAGCAACCAGTTGAAGCATAGAAGAAACAGTTAGTAAATTACATTTTTTTTTTTTTTCTTTTGTTTCTTCATTTCTAATAATATACGGTTTTGCATGCACAGAGTTGATGATATGATGTACCTGATATGGTGTTTCATTGTCCATTGTGTATTCGGAGAAAAAACTGGCAATTACTGAAATCGGATTAAATATTGTGGGGAGGGCCAAATCTGGCAACTGAATGGTAAGAATCAACTTTTTGCATAGGTATTCATTTGGTTCAATTCTCTTTTACACATTATAAGCTTCCAACATGTCATTTTGTCTTCAAATAATCAATTAAAAGATTTCACTGTAAATATCAAATCCTAATGTTGTTTAATTAGCCTAGTTTGAAATAAATACACAACTAGATATTTTAGAGTTTAGAGGTTAGATGTGCACGATTTTAGGGATGCATTTCACTTTATGCTCCAATTTGACTGGACTTTTCATCATTAATTCAAATACTCATTTCAATTAAATGAAATTTGTGCCTAAATATTTATTCTAACTTTTATATCAGTTATTACAGGGTAGGCTGCCTTGGTTTGAGACCATAAGTTGATGTTCAAGAGCTTCTTATTTTTGTCTTCGTAGAAGCTTTTATAGCAAAATCTATCATACATCTTCAGGTATAAGCAATTGGTTTTCACTTTAACAGATGATCCATTATAACATGAGAGATCCATTGACTATTATTACTAGCAATATATATATAGACAGGGTATTAGTGAAAGCCTTTCATTGGTGAAGCTATTCTTTCTATATATATATATATATTAGCAACACCAGATGATGCCTTTGCTGCTCTATATATTTTAAAAATATGAAAGTTTTGGTTTCTCTTCCCTCTGCCAAAAGTAGTGCAGGACTCGGACGATGAAGCATAGGAAAAACAGAGGGGGAGGCTAATAATATATGTCTTTTACAGGGAATTCAAAATAGTTGATGAGAATGAGTAGTTGTGATATGAAAGGAGTAGAAAAAAAATTTATATCAATAAATTGGGTTATCTTAAATTTATATCTGATTCCCCACAAAGTTGTAATCTAGCCATGGACACTTAGATAAATGACATCTGTGAAAAATCATAAAAATCCTGAATTTTGTTGTCATAGGCTTCTTGTTGAGGATCCGGATCCTCTTGTTGACTAGTCGGTAAGCTCTGAAATTGGTTCTAAAATTACAATTCAAGCAATAGTAGCTTCCCGATGGGGGAGGGGAAGACCAAATAGTCATTTTACTAATTGTATCATCTGTCACTCATCCTGTAATACTACTCTTTTTAAGGCTGAAAACACTATAGGCGTTGTTTTGGATAACAATTTAACTACATAATTAAGCATGTAATTCATTAAATTAAACATATAATAGTTGGAGACTGAAAATGTGTTTGTCCTAATTGACACCAGGTAATTTACTTTCCAAATAAGATGACAAGAGTTAGCTGTATCATATGTTGGAACTGTGAAATGGCCACCTCAACAATTTCAAAGGGACTTGCATTTTTTGTCATAGTGGAAGATTAAGGAACGTAATTGGATGTTTATTAAAGAACTGTATTTTTGGTTTCTTTCTAGATTAATTAACACATCAAAAAAACATATAAATTTTTTCAAGACTACCATATATGTCCAAGCATGCAGCAATCATACATGGAATAAATATTTAGTTAACTATATAGCCTGGTGATGCAAACAAGCGCTTGAAACTTTTGTGAAGGAAACGAAGCACACCAAGATTCATCACAGTTGGTGGTGGAGCTGTTGGAAAAACTTGTATGCTCATATCTTATATCAGCAATTACTTCCCCACGGTATACTTTTTCACACAAATCCAGCTTCAATATGTACGAATAAGAATAAACTCAGAGTCTAACTATTCTAGTAATTACGATATATGTTTTCTTTCTTCAAATTCTTGTAGGATTATGTGCCCAGTGCCCACTGTGTTCGACCACTTTAGTGCTAATGTCGTGGTTGGTTGATGGTAGCACAGTTAACCTTGGACTATGGGACACTGCTGGTAAGCAATTGCTTCATGGGTGAAATCAGTTTGCTGCTATAATTCTGTCTGAGAGAGCTTGTACTTAGAAATTTATATTTTAGACTCAAAAATTGGTAAAAATTAGGCATCAGCAACTTGAATTAGATATTTTTTTTTTTTTGTTGGTGTTTTTTTGTTCAACCACACAGGCACACCCTTTACATATTTAGTTTTCATAGAGAGTAAAATTATGTAATTTCCTCTGTAGTATGTACCTAACAAAGTTGGTGAATACAGGACAGGAGGATCATAATAGGCTGAGGCCTTTAAGTTACAAAGATGCAGATGTTTTCTTGTTGCCTTGTCTTTCATCAGCAAACCCTGCTAGGAAAATATCTCCAACAAGGTTTTCCATCAAAACTCCATAACAGTTGTTCTTAATTTCTTTGGTTAACTTATGGGTAATTTTTCAGTATCAGTCTGACACATCTATTTCTTGGCTTCTAGTGAATCCCCTGATCTGTGCCAATAGTGAATCCCTCCAAATTGGCATCACTCCCCGAAGGAATGTGTAGGCTAACGGCTTTGCAGAGGCTAACAATTGTGGATTGTCCCATCCTATTGCAAAGACGCAAGAGACACACAGGTGAGGATTGGCCCAAGATCGCTCACATTCCAGAGTTAGGCTTTCGGTGTCTGACTCACCAAGAAGAAAATTTAATCACCCATGCAGCTTCGACTGATTCAGGTATATTACTCATCATTTTATATGAATCCTTCATAGAAATTGAAAGTGCCCACCTTCTACACCTTCATTTTCTTCATTTTTCTTTCTCTGTATTTCTTGGTCATTAAATTTCACTGGTATATCAGAGTTTAGATTTGCACGATTTTGGGGATGCATTTTTAGTTTATGCTCCAATTTCACTGGATATCTCTTACCATTAATTCAATAACTATGTGGAAATTGTTCCTAAACATTATACTCTCTCATTGCTTCTAACTTCTATATGTTGATAGTCTTGGTTTAAAACAATAGGTTGACGTAGATGCTTATGGCATACAACAAATTCAAGGGCTTCCCATTTTCCAGGTGGTTTATTTTTGGCTTTGTTGGAGCTCCACCACAATCTGTTTTTCATCTACAGAGATATAGGTGGGTGATTTTCACTTTGGTAGATGTCTCATTTGGAGGGTTTCTTTTCAGTTTTGCGTTCTATTTAGATTCTATTTGTCTATTCAGATTGAAGTGCTTGTGTTCTTAGAACAATTTTTATTTGCATTATCATTTTTGAGCTATTGGTTCTTTTATTCATTTGATTTTCTGAATTTTAGTGGGAAATGCATATAAAAGCAGAATGGGATACGAGAATTATGGGGGATTTGTGCAATATGTACATCAATTATTAATCAATTCCTACGTAGTCAATAAAATGCCATTGCTACATACAATAAAGTGTCACGGGATACCCCTTGGTTGACTAGTGGCTTTTTAAACAGCCTATTGTTAATTAGTCAACAAATTAAGTGGGACTAAATGTGATGAATTTACTTTTCATTAGAACTTTGTATTTTGATGGTTAAGTTATACATGTTGGACACCGCCTTAATTAAATTTTAGTCCTTCTTCACCTGCACCTTATTTATATTCTCTCTCAATATTTCCTGGTTGTTAAATTTCAGTTTTAAAAGCAGAACCAGTTGAAGCATAGAAGAAACATTGGATGGAGATTCCAAGCTTATTCAAAATCCAGGGCACTGCAATTTGGTAACAGAGCTCTTCTTATCGAGCTAATGTGGAAGTTGTTTGCTGATTAGCTATAGTCTTATGATGTTGTAGTTATTGCAGTTTTGAAGATAGATTTGCATTATTTCTTTTTTTGAGGATAAAATGATAAACAAAAAACAGTAAGTTTGGATAAAAACAATAGCTTGCAGATTTAGTTTAGACGCGTATCATATCAGAGATGTTTTTCAGTTTTCACTCTATGCTCTACTCAGTGGCGGATCCAGCTATTTAACATCGGGGGTGCCGCTAAAATTTTTTTGGCGTCTTAAAAAAATTTTTCACCCTAAAAATTTGATAATTCACACAATATATGCATCACAACAGTGGCGGATCCACTTGGTACCTTGGGGGTGCTTTTTTTTTTTTTTTTTTTAACCCACGGCACCCTCAAAAAAAAAAAAATTTATAATTTTACCAACTCTTCAGCACTCAGCAGTCTCCCGCACGCCGCACCAAGGATTTCTAAATTTTTTTTTTTTTTTTTAGGGTGCAGTGGGTTTAAAAAAAAAAAAAAAAAAAAAAAAATTTAAATCCTTGGGGGTGCCGTGGCACCCCCAAGGCACCCAGTGGATCCGCCACTAGCCTCTACTTGATGCAAAGTAAATTTAGATAGAATTGAAATTTTAAATATCTTCAAACTTGATATTGGAGAAAGCATAAATCCTCTGAACTCTCACTTGAAATGTGTACATTTTCTATAAACCAAAACAACAAGAAACTTAAGATTGGGAGGTTTATTTATATTTTTCTCATTATAAATCCCAGTTCTCTTTAGATTACTCTCTTTCATGTCAGGTATATATTCTTAGCTTCTCAGCTTTTTTTATTCTTTATGTGGAAGCTAGATGGGAATCAAATGCTGAACATACAAGGGTAAATCGTTCGTCAGAGAAAGCTGATTCTACAATTATGCAGCAAGTTGCAAACAATTGTGTAAGTATCTGATTCCTTATGTAATGAAATTTATATTAATAAATTGGGTTAAGCAGAATAGCTTCATTTGTCTTGGGTGTCAAAAATCTGTTGCAATATGCTGGAAATATCCTTTATTTTGCTTTATTTCATCCTTTATGACAGCTTTTTGTGTTAGCATTCAAAGAGTGCTACCTAACTTCAAGGAAATCTTTAATTTTAGCTAGTTCTTGGCTATGATTCCTTGTGAATCAATATTTTGTTAATTTATCTCATTATACTTGTTTTGCTTGCAAAACAAACTGTCAATTATTTTCAGCTTTATGCTTTTCCAACTGTAACCATTTTAATCATAAAGAATTACTAGACATGTGAATTGATCATTTCAGCTAGTTTGTGAAGTTCTTATTTTCTTTACCTTTCCTTTTTGTGAAGTCCAAACGTGGAAGAGAATGAGTTGGTTATAAAGGCCTTTAGTTAATGTATTAAGAAAATGAGTGGTTGATATTAGACTAATTAATTGGCTGTTTTTGCAGGAAAATATTTGATTACTCGATTGATTTCTTGTAGCATTTTTGTCATAGTAGAGAATTAAGGTAATTGGATGTTTATAAAAAACTGTCTTTTTGTTTCTTTCTAGATTACCTCCTCAACAATTATATTTTGATATATGTTTTACTTCAAATTCTTATAGGATTATGTGCCCACTGTGTTCAACAACTTTAGTTCTAATGACTTGGTTGATGCTTCATGGGACACTGCTGGTAGGTAATTGCTTCATGGGTGTCATCGGATTGCTGCTATAATTCTGTATGTAGTCCTGATATTTAGAATACTCTTATACTTCTCCAATCTTTTTTCTTAAAAAAAACCTGTGAGTCCTACATATTCAATATCTGATTTTCAAGCAAGGAGAATGGGAGAAGGATGGGAGTATACAAAATGGCATTTCTCTTCTACCTGAGAGAGTTTATCACACTTCAAAATTTAATTATAGACTGATAAATGGGTAAAAATTAGGCATCAGCAACTTGAATTAGTTTTTTTTTTTTTGGTGTTTTTTTTTTTCAACCACACACCCATTACATGTTTAGTTTTCATAGTGAATAAAATTATGTAATTCCCTTTGTACTTAACGAAGTTGGTGAATACAGGACATGAGGATTATAATCAGAAGTTTTCTTGTTGGCCTTCTCTCTCATCAGCAAAGCCAGTTATGAAAATATCTCGAACAAGGTTTTTCATCAAAACCCAATCACATTTGTTCTTAATTTGTTTGGTTAATTTATGGGTAATTCTCTAGTATCAGTCTAACACATCTATTTCTTGGCTTTCAGACTGGAAGTTCCAGTTAATCCCCCCAACTGTGCCAATAGTGCTAGTAGGAACCAAACTTGGTATGGATTAGTTTGACTACTTGAAATATATCAATCTTGATATTTAACCAATACAAGCCAATTTAAATTTAACCGTGTAATTTTGGATATGATCTCTTACAGATGTACAGGAAGACAAGCAGTATTTGATTGGTTATCCTAGCGCTACACGAATGATCTTGTTGCTGGCTGCTGTAGGGAAGTGATGACTCACAGTAGTTGCGTGTCCAGATTTTAGTCATTTCAAATTCATTGAGACCCTGAATTTTCAGTTTGATTTTTTTTTTTTTTTTTTTTTATCATTTTCTAAGTTTTTGTGTATGTTGTATTCCTGAAAACGTCGAAGATATCTTCTTAACTTTGAATCGTTCATAATTCATTATCAAGAGGTGAGCTGAAGAGGAGTCTATAGTTGATATACATTTTGTGTAATTCAAATTTCACAATGAGCAAATTTTCTTGAAAGATTTATTTTCATCTCTGTTGGGTCATGAACTAGCTTACCATTTATTGAGCAGTCCTTGGGCCCAGCCAGAGGAGGCCCAAGTCCGAGACCTACTCGAAAGGCCCAAGTCCGAGACCTACTCAAGTGATCCGAGACGAGACCTACTCATATTATCCGAGACCTACTCAAGTGATCCGAGACGAGACCTACTCATGTTATCTGAGACCACAAATCCGAGGCAACCTCTAGCCGAGACTAAAAAGTCCGAGAATAACTCAGGACATGTAAGTCTCAGTAAAGGGAATAACTCTGATATCTCAAAAGATATTATAATTGATTCTCTGATCTCAAGTCGCTTAAATCGTGGAAGAACTAACAAACATAATCTTTTCATTCAAATGTTTGTTTAGCCGATATCAAGGGATAAGATTCCTTAATAAATGGGAAATCAGATTTTCTCCAATGCCTATAAATACAAGTCATATGATCAAAGCAAAGGTAATCACAACTCTCATAATTTGAGCTCTATAGTTGTTACTAGTATCCTTTCTCATTCTGACTTAGGCATCGGAGTGCTCACGCCGGCTCACCCCCGGTCACTTTGATCCTTCTTTCTTCTTTGTTGTGCAGTCAAATTGTTCGGGTGTTGGTCCAACTCAAGCTCGGCAGGCGTGCCACGTCATCTTTTGGAAAACTGTGCATCAACAGTTTGGCGCCGTCCGTGGGAATCCTTTCGATTTTCGTCAGTTCTCTACTAATCCAAAATGGTGACTACCCGTTCCACTGCTGCAGCCTCCAACGCACCGCCACCACCCGAGCTAGCCGAATTCATGAAGCAGATGTCTGAATCCATGAAGGCTCTGAAGAAGCAAAATGAAGACCTGGCTGTAAGGCTCACAGCTGCTGAGGGCCGTAATAGCCAGAGGGACCAAGAGCGAGCAAGAAGACGTGATGAACGGCGTGAGAAGGAAAGGCGAAGGGAAATTCGCGATGGTAAGCGGACGGCTGGTTCGCACCGTGACGAAGAAGCAAGTTCAGTTCAAGCTAGCCATCATACTACTGTCCAGAATGAGGAGCACCAAGAGCAGGAGAGGTCCCAGCATACGAGGCCTCGACGGGAACAACCTCATGGGCAAAATGAAGGCCAGATGAGTGCTGACATGGAGGATCTGAAGAAGAAGTACGAAGAGCTGACCCGTAAGTTGGCTGCAAAGGATGAGAAAACCCCTGCTTCGGGGTTCATGGATAACACCGACCTGCCTTTCACTGATCGAGTGTTAAATTTCCCTTTGCCTGAAAACTTCAAGATGCCTCGCGTCAAGGAGTTTAATGGTAGTGGCGACCCTTCTGAACATATGGAAAGCGTCCGTGTTCACTTTTCCCTTCATAGGTTTCCGGATGAAATAGCATGCAGAACCTTTCCTCTCACTTTGGAAGGAGTTGCTCAAGACTGGTTTGCCAGATTGCCTGCCAAGTCAATAGACAGTTTCAAAGAACTTGGAAGTCTCTTTTTAAGCCAATTCCTGGCTACCAAGAAGAGGAGGAAGCACTCGGCTTGCTTACTGTCTTTACGTCAAGGGAAGGAAGAAAGCCTGAAAGATTTCATGCATAGGTTCAATAAAAAAAAATTGTTAGTGGATAACCCGGGGGATCAAACGGTATTATCCGCGTTATGGCATGGGGTCAGGCCAAATGGGCCTCTAATGGCCGAAGTATCAAAAAGTTCAACAGAAATAACTCTTCCCGAGTTTATCGCCAAGACAGAGGAGTATATTAATCAGGAGGAAATGATTAAAGCTCTCACGAAAGGTCAGGAGGAAGAAGACCGGGAGAAGGAGGACGCCAAAAAGGAAGAGGACGCCAAAAATGACCTACCTATAGCATCTGCTCCGAAGGAAGAAAGGTTTCAGAAGAGAATAGTAAAGAAGATTGTACCATCAGTCCCAAAGACAGAACCCCGGCGACGTGAAGATCGAAGGTTCACACCTTTGAATACCAGGGTCAACGAAGTGTTTATGGAAATCAGAAGAGACCCAACTTTCAGGTGGCCAAGTAAGTTGCGGGGTGATCCGAGGAAGCGAGATCGGACGAAGTTCTGCGAGTACCACAATGATCACGGACATTTGACGGAAGACTGCATAACCTTGCGGCAGGAAATCGAAACTTTCATTAGAAATGGAAGGCTGGTAAGATTCCTAGCAAGGGAAAGGAACCAAGGCGCGGTGCATCAACAGCCTCTCCTATTAGATGGAAACCGAGATGAAGGGGCACGGGAGCCGAGACGTGATCGGGATGATGGTCCTAGAGAAGATCCGAGACCCCCTCGGGATCAAAGAGTAGTAGGAGAAATCCATACTATTGCCGGAGGAATAGCTGGTGGAGGACAGTCTAATTCGGCCAGGAAAGCCCATGCTAGGAAGACACATGCCGAGGAAGTCTTTACAGTGCAAAGACCGTCCAAAGTTGCAAAAAAGGATTCAGTGATCCTTTCTTTCTCTGAAGAGGACGCTAGGGGGGTAATGCAGCCCCATGATGATCCGCTAGTCGTAACTGTAACAGTGGCCAACCATATGATCCACAGAATTCTGATGGACAATGGAAGCTCGACTGATATATTGTACTGGCCAGTTTTTCAGCAAATGGGTATCGATCGTGATAGGGTCACACCATTTAGCTCTCCCCTGGTTGGATTTGCAGGAGAGCAGGTCCAGCCAATTGGTCTTATTTCACTCCCTGTCACGGCAGGAACAGCACCTAAACAGAAAACTGTGATGGTAGATTTTCTGGTTATTGACCGACCAGGTGCCTACAATGCCATTATCGGTAGACCTGCTTTGAATAAGTTGAAGGCCGTAACTTCGACATACCACTTGATGATGAAGTTCCCGACAGAAGAAGGAGTCGGAGAAGTGAAGGGAGATCAAACCCAGGCGAGAAGATGTTACAATACGTCTCTCAAGAGGGTCTCAGATCCGACTCCTATTGTAATTGGTACAGTAGGTGGGAATAACAGGAATGACCCAAAGGGGGAACCAGCTGAACCTCTGGAGGATGTAGTAATAAGTGAAGACAAGACTTTGAAGATTGGGACGCAGCTCAGTCCCACAATCCGAGACGGCCTCATCATCTTCCTAAGAAGGAATTTAGAAGTTTTTGCGTGGACTCACGAAGACATGCCAGGAATTGATCCTGAAGACATTCTCCACCAGCTAAACGTGGATCCAAGTGTGAAACTAGTAAAGCAAAAAAGAAGAAAGTTCGCTCCTAAACGGAATGTGGCCATAGCAGAAGAAGTAGAGAAGCTTCTCAAGGCTCGTTTCATTGAAGAAGTATATTATCCCAATTGGTTGGCTAATGTAGTATTAGTCAAGAAGTCCAATGGGAAGTGGAGGATGTGCGTGGATTTCACTGACCTCAATAAAGCTTGTCCAAAAGACAGTTTTCCGTTACCTCGCATTGATGCATTAGTGGATTCAACAGCTGGATATGGATTACTCAGCTTCATGGACGCCTTCTCTGGTTATAACCAGATATACATGCATCCAGAAGACCGTGAGAAAACTGCGTTCATAACTGACCGAGGCTTGTACTGTTATAAGGTCATGCCCTTCGGTTTAAAGAACGCAGGGGCAACATACCAGAGGCTGGTAAACAAGATGTTCTGAGACCAGATCCGACGCAATATGGAAGTATACGTTGATGACATGCTAGTCAAGAGTGTGTTGCCACAGGACCACATACTCGACTTGCAAAAGACGTTCACAACCTTGAAGAAGTACGGGATGAAGTTGAATCCCTCAAAGTGTGCATTCGGAGTTTCATCAGAAAAGTTCCTCGGTTACATGGTATCCAGCCGAGGAATAGAAGCTAATCCTGAAAAAATACAAGCTGTCTTGGATATGCAATCTCCGAGAAACTTAAAACAGCTTCAGCAATTGACAGGAAGGGTGGCAGCACTAAATCGGTTTATTTCACGATCGACCGATAAGTGTCTTCCATTTTTCAAAGTCTTGCGAAAGGCCTTTGAATGGACAGACGAATGCGAAGAAGCCTTCGGACAGCTGAAAGAATACCTGATGAGCCCGCCTTTGCTGAGCCAGACAATACCTGGGGAGATACTATATTTGTATTTAGTCGTGTCTCAAACGGCTGTCAGTGCTGCGTTAATCCGAGAAGAAGAAGGGATTCAAAAGCCTGTATACTTCACAAGTTGGGCTTTGAGGGGCGCTGAAGAAAGGTATCCTCAGATGGAAAAATTGGCTTTCGCCTTGGTTATAGCATCCAGGAAGCTCCAACCATACTTCCAAGCTCATACTATCAACGTATTGACTGAATACCCTCTGAAGAAAGTACTGAGAAAGCTAGATCTGTCGGGAAGATTAGCTAACTGGGCTATTGAACTGGGAGAATTCGACATCGAGTTTCTCCCTCGGAATTCTCTCAAGGGCCAGGCACTGGCTGATTTTCTGGCAGAATTCACTAATTTGCCAGACATCACTAACTGGCCAAGTGATGAGACCTGGGTAATTTACGTAGATGGGTCGTCTACAAAGAAACATGGTGGAGCTGGGATAGTAATGATTACTCCCGATAGGGAAGAATTATGTAGTTCATTAAAGTTGAAGTTCAAGACCACAAATAACGAGGCCGAATACGAGGCAGTCTTGGCAGGACTCGATTTAGCTCTTGAAATGGGAGCTGAATTTGTGGAAATACGGAGTGATTCCCAAGTCGTTGTAGGGCACATCCGAGGGGAATTTGAAGCCAAGGGAGGAAAGATGAAGTTATACTTATCTAAGGTGCAGGATTTGCAAGCTTTATTTAAGAAGTTTAGCATTGTGAAAATTCCGAGACCAGAGAATGACAGAGCAGACCAGTTGGCCCGAATAGCCTCAACAGTCAGTGAAGGAATTGAAGCCGAGACTCCTATCCAAATTCTTCCACAATCATCAGTTACCGAGACGGTGTCGGTCTCGACATTCGAGACCATACCTAATTGGCAACTAGAAATCGTGGAATACCTGGAAAGAGGGATACTTCCTTCAGATAAAAAACTGGCTATCCGATTGAAGGTAAGAGCAGAAAGGTTTACAATGATAAATGGAGTCCTTTACAAAAGGGGTTTCACGTTACCACTCTTAAAATGTGTTTCGAAGGATGAAGGAGATTATATCCTTAGAGAGATCCATGAAGGGGTCTGTGGAAGCCATTATGGAGCCAGAATATTGGCACATAAAGCAGTCCGAGTAGGTTTCTATTGGCCCAACATGAGTCGGGACTCGGCAGATATAGTTAGAAATTGTGACAAGTGCCAGCGATTCGCTAACGTCACTCATCAACCGCCTGAGGACCTGAGTGCAATCTCTTCACCTTGGCCCTTCTCCCAATGGGGGGTAGATATAGTAGGACCATTGCCTCGGAGCAGGGGAAATGCACAGTTCGCGGTTGTTGCTGTAGATTATTTCACCAAGTGGGCAGAGGTTAAAGCCTTAGTGAATATCACAGCCAAAGCAATAGAACGATTCTTATGGAAGAACATCATATGTCGGTATGGCATTCCCCATGCTTTTATCACGGATAATGGCAAGCAATTTGACTGCGACTCATTCGAGCTTGGTGTGCCCAGCTGCGAATAAGGAACTATTACTCGTCTCCGGGGCACCTCGAGGCAAATGGGCAAGTAGAGGCCACCAACAAAACAATTTTCAAAATCTTGAAGAAGAAGCTGGATGATCGGAAAGGAAACTGGGCAGAAGATCTGCCAGAAGTATTATGGGCATACCGAACGACCAAGAGAATTCCAACCGAAGAGACATCATATGCCTTAGCATTCGGAACTGAGGCAGTCATTCCAGCCGAGGTAGGCTCAGGCAGCTATCGCGTAGAGACCTTCCAATCCGAGACTAATAACGAAGGGTTACAGCTGCACTTGGATTTGCTACAAGAGAAGCGGGATCAAGCCCATGTGGCTATGGTAGCATATCAGGCAAGAGTGACTCGTTATTTCAACAAAAAGGTCAAGCCTCGGAGCTTTAAAGTTGGAGATATGGTTCTACGTAAAGCTACTTTGGCAACCAAGGACCCAACTGAGGGAAAGCTGGCTCCTAATTGGGAAGGACCTTATAGGGTGATTGAGTGCAAAAGAGCAGGAGCATACCACTTGGAAGACTCCAAAGGTATGGCTCTTCCGAGGCCTTGGAATGCTGAATACCTTAAAAAGTACTATGTCTAAATGCTGTGATATGTAATTTGTTTGTCATTTCATTACTTTATTTCAATGAATAAAAGTATCTCGGAGTTATGCAGCATATGAGGTTCATGTGTACAGATTAAATGATTTTATTAATCTCAGAAACCTAAAAAAAAACCCTAATCAAATTCTCCGAGATTTGACTCGGAGTAGGAATCAAACTCTCTGAGATTTGACTCGGAGTAGGAATCAAACTCTCCTAGACCTGACTCGGAGCAGGAATCCGACTCTCCAAGACTTGATCCGTGGGAGCAATCAAACTCTACGAGGCTTAACTCGTGGTAGAGTAGCTAAGGCTAAACCAAAGTCTCCAAGACATAACTCGGAGAAATATAGTTGTAAGATTCTTTTAATTACCTTAGGCAACAAACAAATATCAAGTTGACTCTTCAAAATCCATATAAACGCAAAAAACTCATTTCATTAAGAAACTTGAGATATGTACAAAAGCTATCAAATGGTATTACATCATTCTGCCTTAGGGGCAGAAGCAGGATTAATATCAGGAGCCTCGGCAGATACAGACTCGACAGAGTCGGCCTCGGATCGGATATCATCAGGATCAGGCTCGGCACCTTGGCGCTGTTGATTTGAGAAGGGATCGAAGAAAAATTCTTTTATCCCTGCTGCGTCAGGCATTTGTTCTTGGCCAAGGTTTACCAGTTGAGTCATGGCAGCGTCCGAACAGGGGATATCCTCGATTTTCACCCTGTTGAGATCCATCTTTCGGGCTGAGTCTTTAGCCCATTCTTGAAAGGTTTCGAAACCGAGGATGAGCCCGTCGGCCCAAGCAGAATTTCGAACCCATGAGGCAAAGGATAACTGACGTAAATAATTCGCAGCACGGCTTTTAGCTTCCCTCAGTTGAGCCCTCACCTGAACATATTTGCCTTTGAAGAACTTTAATTTCTCCTCGGCAATCATCTTGGCTTCGTTCGCTCTCACCACCAAGTTTTTCTAGTCCAGGATTTCAACCCGAGCCAATTCTAGCTGATCCGAGACCCCCGTGTGTGCTTCTCCGAGCTGATTCAGGTATTCTTTTATAATGGAATTGTCCTCCTGGAGTCGGTTTATTTCCGCTCGAAGACCCTCAATCTCAGCTGCCAACTCTGTGGCCTTGGACTCAGCCCTTGCGCGAGCCGCGACCGCCTCGGAAGTCTCGGCCTCCATTATTGACTGTTGTTGGCCCGAGAGCAGCAGTTCTTCGTCTTGCTTAGCCACTACCTCCTTTAGCCTGGCATTTTCGGCTTCCAGATCAGTGACTAAGTGTTGAAGGGTGTTCGTTTTAGTGGCCGAGTCATTAGCTACCTTTCGAAAGTAGCAGTACAAAACCAACGATCTCATAACACCCTGAGACAAGGATTTTATCAGTATATATATATATATATATATATATATATATATATATATATATATATATATATATATATATATATATATATATATATATAAAAACAAAGGTGGTACACTTACAGTAAGCTGGAAAAAAATCATCTGCTCTGTCATGCCTTGAGCAGAGATATCACGTTCCATTACAAGACTCTCGTGCGGAATTAAATCCACTAACGCTAAAAAAGGGTTACCCTTCAGGTCACCACTAAAGTCTGCTAGACGTCCGCCGACAGTCCAATCTACTCCTTGAGGCCTAATAGCCGAGGAGGAAGAGGATGAGGTCTCGGCAGTAGGCTCCGTCTCTTTAGCCGAGGCCTTCTCGGTAACCTTCTTGACAGGAGTCGACGTCCGAGCCCTAGTAGATGTAGGTGCATGGACTTCTGGTTCAGCCTCGTCAATAGGGGAAAGAGGTCTAGCTCCTTCGACAGCTGTAGTTGGCCCCTTGGTCCTCTCACACACCATCTCTACGGAGCTATCCGAATGCTCCACCAATTCTATATCATCCAAAATATGTTGGATGTTGGAGCCCAGGGGTTGGAGCGAAAGAGATTCGATGGGGATTGCAGTCCTAGCCTCAACGCCATCCGAGGCCAAGGGAGTGGCATTTAATGGACGTGCTGGGACAGGCTCGTTGGCCAGAAAGGCCTCAACTTCTGCAACTGGCTTCACCACAGGCCCAGGAGCAGCCTTTCGCCTAGCAGCCAGCAAGCTAGCAAACTGATCATGTACCTTCACTTCTGCTGCTTTCACCAGCTTCCTCTTCTTAGGTTGAGGAGCCTCGGGTTTGTCAGATTCTACGGGCTCATCGACCAAGCATAGAGCCCTAGCCGCCCGAGGAGAAGGGCTAAGTTTTTTGGCCGTCGTATCCATTTTCAAGGGCCCCGTGGTTCGGAATTGCGGAACAGCAGGTGGGTCCACTCTCCCACTTATCCTCAGAGCTCCACCGGTTTGGAGTGGTAGATTCTTCTGCTTAGGTGACTCGATTAATTTGCCTTTACCTTTATCGAGTCTGGTCTTCTTCGGAGTAGCCCCCCGAGTATTAGCAGCCGGAGGATCGGAAATCACAAGCTTTGGGTCTCGGATGATCATAGAAGCAAGTATCTTCTTGCCTCCGCCGACACCTCCTTCTACTGGAACGAGGCCTCTCCCCTTCGAGGCCGTACTCATAAGCAGCGAATAACTCAGCAGACTTTCATTTTTTCGAGTCCACTTTAAAACGTCGTTCACACGCTGCTGTTCGTGGTCGGTAAGGATTGGCTCTTTAGAAGCGTTCCCAGCAGGAACACTGGTTTCCCGAGGCACTCTTGGACCTTGGGCAACTTCAGTAGGATGGAATTCCCATTGGCCCGTTGCGAAAAAGTATTTTCCCTTCCACGCATGGTTGCTGGAATACTTTCCATCTACATGGACGAATTTACCCCGTCGGGACTGAAAGTTGTATAAGCCATCGCATTTCGGGTTCTTCTGGAGCCGATAAACCCATAAAAATTCTCGGGCAGTAAGGTGATGTCCCGGTCCGAGCGCCAAAGGCCACAATAGCACGTAGGCATAAATAAGCCTCCAGGCGTTGGGCACGATCTGATGCGGAGCCAGGTTCAAGTAGCTCAGCAACTCTCGTATTATTGGAGGAAAGGGTAGTCGAAAACCGGCACGAAACATAGTCTCGTACAGACAAACCTCATGAGCGTCAGAACGCACAATAGCACCTACCCGTTCATCATCAAATCGCAACTTCACAGATTTGGGAATAAAGCATTCTTCCCAGATTCTTGCTTCATCAGCTTTAGTCAATAATGGCCGCCAGCAGGCTGGATAGGTATTACCTCCGAGACCGTCGGAGCCTGATCCCTCATCTCCAGACATGATGTAAGAAAAAGAAGAAAGAAAGCTTTCAAGAAACAGAGAAGAAACAAAAATTTAGGGCCCGATTAGAAGGTAGGAAGAATGAAGAAGACCACCGCGTTTTAATAGCCTTGCCTCGGTAACCTGCGCATTAATTGTGCTACAAGGAGCAGGTCTCGGCAAGCGACACGTGGGCGTGCCTCATGACCAGGTTCAATGCACCGACCGAGTCTCGGAATACCAATCGACATCTACAGTTGACGAGTGACAGTGTCTCGAAAAATCAACCGACGCCATATGCAGGTGACACGTGTAAGGTACTCAAAAGCCAGCATTAATTAAGCGACAGGGTCTCGGAATCTCAACCGACACCTGAATATTAAAAGTCAAATTTTCCCTCCAAGATTTGAAATTTAAATTTTGAATCTAAAATTTAAATTTCAAAATTTTGCCGCCTTATTAATCCGAGACAGAGTTGGAAAAACATTGACTGTCTCGGAATTTCTTTCAAGAAAAGCTGGCCTCGGTTCATTCCATCAAGACATGAAATTTCTTTAGTTCTACAAACTTCGAAATTGGGGGGTAACTGTTGGGTCATGAACTAGCTTACCATTTATTGAGCAGTCCTTGGGCCCAGCCAGAAGAGGCCCAAGTCCGAGACCTACTCAAGTGATCCGAGACGAGACCTACTCATATTATCCGAGACCTACTCAAGTGATCCGAGACGAGACCTACTCATATTATCCGAGACCTACTCAAGTGATCCGAGACGAGACCTACTCATGTTATCTGAGACCACAAATCCGAGGCAACCTCTAGCCGAGACTAAAAAGTCCGAGAATAACTCAGGACATGTAAGTCTCAGTAAAGGGAATAACTCTGATATCTCAAAAGATATTATAATTGATCCTCTGATCTCAAGTCGCTTAAATCGTGGAAGAACTAACAAACATAATCTTTTCATTCAAATGTTTGTTTAGCCAATATCAAGGGATAAGATTCCTTAATAAATGGGAAATCAGATTTTCTCCAATGCCTATAAATACAAGTCATATGATCAAAGCAAAGGTAATCACAACTCTCATAATTTGAGCTCTATAGTTGTTACTAGTATCCTTTCTCATTCTGACTTAGGCATCGGAGTGCTCACGCCGGCTCACCCCCGGTCACTTTGATCCTTCTTTCTTCTTTGTTGTGCAGTCAAATTGTTCAGGTGTTGGTCCAACTCAAGCTCGGTAGGCGTGCCACGTCATCTTTTGGAAAACTGTGCATCAACAATCTCTGCAAATTTTGTAGATCTTTGAACTTTTGTGGGTCTGCACTCAAGGAAGAATTCCACAACCTTTGGGCCATTAAGATCTTGAATTTCCTGCACTGGTAAACCGCTGAAAAGTCTTTTTAGCAGAGTAAGAAATAGTATCATGATGGCATCAGTGCCTTTTAGCAGTGGAACGTGCAGATGAGAACTGCTGAGTGATCCATTCCATATATACACAAAGATAGGACGGGACAAAGCTATAAGGTTTAAAGATGTCGCCTTTATAAATTTGTTGCAAACTATTATCTCATTTCATGTCATATGAATTATGGTTAGCAATTTTTTTTTGACACGACTCGCGAACCCGACATAAAATTCAATACGAATTTAAATACTATGATTGAGGAGTCTGACCCGTTTAATTAAATGTGTTAAGTTATGTTTGACCTATATAATCTTATATTCATACTTCGACACAACCCGAACCTGACACACGACATAATGGAAGACAATTTTTGACATAACTCGCGAACTCGACACAAACCCAATACAAAATTAGAGGATTATGGTTGAGGGGCTTAACTCGTTTAATTAAATGGATTGAAATAGAGTTAACTTATATAGTTTTATACACATGCTTTGATACAACCCAAACCCGACACGTGAACACTAATTGCCAGTACCTTCTAATAAGGATATTGTTTCATTGGGTAATATAACTAGATATAATCAGATGGCAACATCCATATGATTATGACGGTTTGTCATCTGCCGCATGTGTTTCATTTGAACACATCAACATCCATCTCAACACCCCAATACAATGCCATGTCAACAAAACCGCTTTGCATGATGACATGTTTTTTTTTTTCTAAGTTCTATACGTATCGGATTGATGGGTTTTTTGGGTCTTTTTTTTTTTTTTTTTTTCTTCTATGAATAACTTAACACTTGTTAATGTGATATTGTATTTAAGTGTTTTTGACATGTCAAACGGTTCGAGTCCTCAACACAGCAGACTTGGTAGCTTCTCAGTGGCTCTAGGGGACCATCACTCAGCAATACAACCCGTCCCTGGACCTCCCCGTCCCATAGGATAATTTGGACGGTTCGGATCATTCGATTTGATGGTTTGATCTAGACTATATGATGTTTCTTAAGTAGATTCAGTGGTTGAATTTAGTGGACCGTCACTTAAGTTAATGGTAACATCTAATCAATTTTGATTTAATGGTTGTGATTAAATAACTACAATCTACCGATTATTATTAAATAATCATTGATAGTTCTTTAATTTAACAGTCTTGAAAATTATGTGGTTGTTGGTGAACAAACATGAATAATTGCTATTTCAACTCTATTAATAGATTATCGTAGTCCAGGTATTACATTTTACGTACTATTTCAATTGGTTATTTACATCCATCTTCCATTAAATTTTTAGCGTTGCTGCAACGTTGTACACAATGAGAATGTGACATTTTTAATATAAAATTAAAAATTAAAAAATTAAAAAACACATTCTCATCCAATGACTTAAGAAAAGTTCTCATGCGCACTTTCTAATATGCTTAATTATTCCTATCAAAATAGGGACGAATAGTTCAATATTGAGATTTTGCCCTGACAACAAGAGTAAAAAACACACTAAAGACATCACTGCAAAAGGAGTGAACTCATAATAATTGAAAGGAGCATCTTCCAACTCAATGCACCATACATAACAAAATTGACTTGTATTTCTCAAATTAATTAATTATGGGACACATCAGGAAAGTTCTTTCCTAGCATTAATTAATTCTAGGAAAATTTACACTTTACCTTCTCAAAGTTTGGAGTGATTTGCAATTCGACCTTCAAAGTTTTAATTTTGACAATCCACTCTCCCAAAGTTCTAAATTTTTGCAATTCAACCAATATTATCCCAAAATTCACATATTGCCCATAATTTTTAATTTTTAATTTTATTTTTTATAAAAACAAAAAACAAATTTGAGGGTGCAAAAATGGCCAGATGGCCCCCGAATTTTTTCAAAAGTTTTTTATAAAAAAAAAAAAAAAAATAGGGGCAATATGGGAAGTTTTGGATACAAATTGTCAAATTACAAAAATTTGGAACTTGGGAGGGGGGGTGGATTGCCAAAATTGAAACTTTGGAGGTCGAATTACAAATTGCCCCAAACTTTAGGGGGGTAAAATATAATTTTCCCTTAATTCTAATTTCCTAGCTTATAAAATAAATCAGCACCGAAGGAGCACTTCCTCCATCCTTTGAAGTGATGTATAATAAATGAACCATCAACAAGAATTTTCTTTGAAAATTATAATTGTCTATGGCTTTTCAAAATATTAATCAATTCATAAGCATAATTGATTCGAAATAAATCTCAAAATTTGAAGAATATAATGAAGGTTGAATAAATAAATTGTGATATGTAGAACTTAACGTATCAGACTGGTTAGAAAAATTGTTAGATATTGAAAAGGAAGATAATATCCCTTTCGTTCATTATGTTGTTCCTTAATCACCATTGACTTGGTGTCAATATGAGTAAATGCCGATAATGCCACGGGATTTGTTTGCCAACGGCATCATGACATGTTTGAGGAATATATGGTTTGCTAAACTCAATGTAGGAGTGCACTCACATTCGGCTCAACAAAATTTTGACTAAATTTTAGGCTCTAAAGGAAATGAACAAATTTATATAAGGGATAATAACAACGTGCAACATCAACTAAATGTAGAGCACTACGGTGTCAATTTGCTATCCTTGTTTAAAGCCATTTCCTATGATCTGAAATGGGAAAAAAAAAAAAAATTCTATAATATTTATTAATGCAGGCTGCATTTAGAAAATGGTAAAGAGTTGTTTGCCACGTATTACATAAAGAGCTAATATCATCTCACTAGCAAAGAAATAAGTAGGAGGTTTGATACGGACACAACACAAATTCAATTCATGGTCAACTTATCTCATACGTGTAAAAAAAATTTGAATTTTAAACCAAACAAATTGTCTTTTTTCCCAAATTTTTAGAATCTCAAAATCCTCTCTATCAATTTTTTTTTTTTTTTAAATGACACGTAGGAGAGAAGTTGGCCATAAGTTGGATTTATGTTGTAAGAGAGTTACTCACTCTTACAAAAAAAAAATTATTTGTTTTCACTCATAAATCATCAACACCATATAAAATGGACAGAGTTTTTCTTTAAAGTAGGTTAAAAAAATTTCTTTTAACCTAGTTTATAAAAGTGACATGTGCCCCTTAATTATTTGAAAATCATATGTTTTTTTAATAGTGAAGACAAAGTTAGAATAAATTTTATTAAAAACTTATGTTCATCTCATATGTTATTAAAAAAAATAACACATATTACTTTTATAAACTAAATTGAAGAAAATTTTTTGTGCCGAAGATGTCTCCCGCCATTCGGTAGACATATTTCACGTGAATAAGCAGAAGAAAAGCCAGAGCGTCCAAAAGAAGAGCAGTAGTGTGCTCATCAACAGCTTTAATTCACGTGAATATTATGTCTCCTGCCAAAACACAACCTCAACCCCGCAGAAAACAACCATTCGGTAGTGACGTAGTGTTTAGGAACGGAGCTTTATCCTACTTTTACAAGCAGAATTGAATGGAAGACTGAAATTCCGTAGTCTTTTATCAAATATCAAAAGACAATATTATTATTTATTTTAAACAAAGTAATAAAGCAAATAAGTACTAGTTTGTACGATCATACTATTTATTCATATTCAAGTTCATGTACTTAATCTAATCTATTCTCTTCTAGATGCATTAATTTATTGTTATATCTATCTCATGTACGTGTTGTCTCTTATTTATCTGTCATGTAAATCTGTTGGAAAATAAAGATTTTACCTCCAACTTTGTCATTAAAAAGACGGTGATAAATGGCAAGTGTAGTCAAAACGGGTTAGCGTGTCAGGTTCAAGTGGATTTGCCTGACCCTCCAATCCGTTATTGTTGTTGCACGATAAAAATGTTTATTCTTTATTCATTTCATAAAAATAAAACATGTTGATCTAACAAAACAATATTATAGTTACAATGAAGAATTTCTTCTGACCAAACTCGATCTATGTTTTGTTTAATAACCATTTTTGCTAGAGCCCACATCACGGGTCAAACAAGTCAAAGGAAGATGATGGAATTAGACCCATTCATATCTAACTACATGAGAAACAAGTTCATATGTAACTCTTCAAATGCCACAATCCCAATCAATTTTCAGATCCTCAGCATATTCTGGCAAATCACGTCTTTGCCCATTGTCCAGTCCATTAGAATTTTTCGAACTAGACAATAATTTCCTCATTTTTCCATCTCCGCTACAAGTGCATTCACAATCGCAATCAATTTCGCTTCCTTTACCATTAGTGAAAAATTCTTCCGTCATCGGTAAGTTATTTGCTCCCATAAAAGAACCAAAGAGAAAAAGAAAGACATATCGGAGATTTAAGACCGCTACTATGAGAGTTTCGTATAAACAAAACCTTAGAAAACAACTACAAGAAATCGAAAACCAAAATAATAGAAAAACTGCACTCCATAGATCGTTGCAGAAAATAAATATCGAGAGAAAACAAACAGTAACCACTATAGAGCCTAAGCATCACAAGATTCACCACTTTAGGGATCTAATGAACTGGAGAGGAGCGGGCCCTTTAAAGTGGGAGGACAAAATTGTCCATAAAAATATGAAATGACAATTTTGTCCTTTCACTTTAAGGATCGGCTCCTTTCCAGTTTATTTGAACCGGCTTAGAAATTTATATTATAGATTGATAAATTAATTGGTAAAAATTAGGCATCAAGAACTTGAATTAGATTTTTTTTTTTTTTTTTTTTTGGTGTTTTGTTTCCAGCCCCACACACCCTTTACGTACATGTTTAGTTTTCATAGAGAACAAAACTATGTAATTCCCTATGTTGGTGAATACAAAGCAGGAGGATTATAAGCGATGTTTTCTTGTTGGCCTTTTCTGTCATCAGCAAAACCAGCTATGAAAATATCTCCAACAAGGTTTTTCATCAAAACCTAATAACATTTGTTCTTAATTTGTTTGGTTAATAAATGGGCAATTCTCCAATATTAGTCTGACACATCTATTTCTTGGCTTCCAGTGAATCCTCCCAACTATGACAATAGTACTTGTAGAAACTAAATCTTGATATTTAACAGATACAAGCCAATTTAAATTTAACCATGTAATTTTGGATATGATCAACTGCAGATCTATGGGAAGACGAGCAATATTTGAATGATCATCTTGGCGCTCCATTCATGATCTTGCATTAATTGGCTACTGTATGGAAATCAAGATTGTCGACCATTATTAAATGAGACGCTTTGTGAACACAAATCCTGCTTCGAATATTCAACGAAGCAAGCTCGGCTCGACTCGGTTAGGCTCGTGAGCAAACTCGTATAAAGCTTGACTCGTATATTTTTTTATTAAGTAACTAACAATATATAGTCAATGTTACTCAATAATAACAAATATACTATATAACTCATTTTAATTGTGTATATATATATATATATATATGGGAAAAATATAAAAAAGCTTTTCAAACTAACAGCGGTTTGCGATAGAGCTTCATAATGTTCAAAATGTACTAAAGTAGCCCATCAAACTACTAAAGTGTGTCAAAAAGGTCCCATCTTTTTTTATATTCCTATAATGCCCATAATCTTTTAAAAACTTAAAAAAAAAATTAATAAAATAAAAAATAAACTAAATTATTTTTTAAACAAAAATAAATTAAAAAAAAAAAACCAAAAAACAAAATGAAGTTGTGAATAAATACTGTTTTTGTATTTGGAATGAGTAAAAAGTTAGTCATTGTTGTTGGCTTAAATTACAAATAGCTTGTGTGGTAAAAAAAAAATGGATAAATGCAAAATCAAATCTTGTGGTTGGCTCAATTGGCAGCCACCCCTTTCCTCATTTTTTTTTCTTCTTATTTTGACAAATTAATTTTTTAGTTATTTATTTTAGGGTTAAATACTAAAAACCTCATAGGGTTTGGACATTTTATTTTTTCCACCCTAGGTTTTGATTTGTATCACAGGAAGCACATGTGGTTTTGATAAAGACCAAATTGGTCATTCCATACATTAACCGTTAGTTGATTTAACAGAAGTTCACGTCACTAACACGTGGACCAATTAAAATTCGACACCTGGCATAAGTGGCCACGTCATCAGTGATGATGTGGCCACCTAATAAAATTTTAAAAAAATAAAAAATAAAAAATATATATTTTTTCAGAAAAAAAAAATTGGGGGCCAAGGCTACCCCCATTTTTTTTTCTTCATTTTTTTTGAATATATATATATATATATATATATATATATATATATATATATATATATTTTAATTTAAAAATATAACTTGCTTACACTTAAAAAAAAATAAATTAACTTACCAAAAAAAAAAAAAAAAAAAAACACGTTAGTGCAAGAACTTTTTCATACTCTATAGCAGCCCACGACTCTATAAAGATTGGGGGCTATTTTATGGAACGGGGTACTGGAGGCCATAATCCAATGCTATTGGCTATCTTTGACAATGGAATGGAAAAAGGAAGTAGAATGGTACTGTAGCAGATTTGATTGATATGAAAAAAAAAAATAGAAAAATATTTTATATAAAAAAGTGAAAAAAATTTGTTTTGTAATAATTTTTTTATTTGAATAATAATAAAAAGTGCTTGATGTGATATAAAAAATAAAAATGTTAAAGTTAATTTTAAAAAAAATATTTTAAATTTTTGAGTTCCATCCTGCTGTTTGCCAAATACAGCCATTCTGATTTGTGATTGATTAGTGATGCTTGTCTGGTAGGCTTGGGAAGATCACACGTAGAATTCTCCTAACATTCTTATGATCTACGTGGCAGATTCACATTTACTTCTTTTTTTAAAAAAAAAAAAAAAAATCATTAAGACATTAAGACAAAAAAGTAACATTTTTCTTATATTGTTCGGATTTGTTTGTCACATTTGCACTATTATTGAAAAAATATCAATTAATTTAGAGTCTTTTAAAATTACTTATAAAATTTAATTTCACCTGATAAGTAAATAATGTGAAATTTAAAACTCATTAATGTCTTTATATGATTAAAAATACACTTATCTGAGTTATTAAACTTATTGCTTTATTTAAAAAAATAAATTAATTAATATTGTGTTTTCATATTTGATAAAAAGACTACGGAATTTCAGCCTTCCATTCTGCTTGTAAAAACTACCGAATCTGAATGGTTGTTTTCTGCGGGGTAGTTGTGTTTTGGGCCTTTTGGCAGGAGACATATTCACGTGAATAACGCTGTCGATGAGTAGACTACTAGTCATCTTTGTCTTCCTATTGCTTTTGGACGCTCTGGCTTTTCTTCTGCTTTTTCAAAAGTAGCTTCTTTTTCTTTTTCAAAAGATGCTTAGTGGGGGCCACGTATCTGTAGGGTTAATAATCAATCTTGTTTTCGGATATATATATATATATATATATATATATATATATAATTGATCTAGCATTTTTTTTTTCTTCTGATGCCTTATTTAGTGGAGGCCACGTCATCTGTAGAATTATGTTCATTCTTCCCCTTGCGTGGGGTCAATACATCCGACAAAAAGCTACATACTTTATGATGATGCATTATTGGTTTCACATGCGCCACCAATGTGCCAAACGAATCGTTGATAAACCATTTTGGGTGAAGTCAACCATTCTCAAAACATTTCTTCATTCTACCCTTCAACTGCTTCTTCAAGAGTTTGAGCATTCTTTCACTCACCATCAGGAAAGGAAATGGCGGAACTGCTTCTCTCCGTTGTTGCCGAGCGAATCATTGGGACTTTGGGCTCACTGGCTGCCAAAGAGATCAGACTGCTATGGGGTGTCAAAGATGAGGTTGAAAGCCTTAGGAGCACCGTTTCAACAATCAAAGCTGTGCTTCTGGATGCAGAGGAGAAACATGCTGCAGGGAACCATGCTGTCAAAGATTGGCTGGGAAAGTTAGAAGATGCCATGTACGATGCTGATGACTTGCTGGATGAGGTTTCAACTGAAGCTCTGCAAAGAAAAATAATGACCCGTGATAAGAAGGCCAAAAAGGTAAGCATTTTCTTTTCCAAATCAAACCAGCTTGCCTCTCATCATAAAACGGCCCGTAAGATTATGGCCATCAGAAAGAGGTTAGATGCCATCAACGCAGATAGGAGATTCCATTTGGAGGTACGCCAGGTTGAAGAGACACGAGTCGTGAACAGGGAGAGGAATAACACTCATTCTTTAGTACGCGTAGAAGCAGTTATTGGGCGAGAGGATGATAAGAAGGCTGTTATAGACCTTTTGCTGGACTCCAACGTTGAAGACAATGTTTCAATCCTTCCAATTGTTGGTATTGGTGGATTGGGAAAGACTACACTCGCTCAACTTGTATTCAATGATGAGCAAATCCAAAAACACTTTGAGCTCAAAATGTGGGTATGTGTCTCTGATTTCTTCGATGTTCAAAATATTGTTGCAAAAATCTTAGAATCTGCAACAAACACAAAACAACCAAACATTGAAATGAATACACTGGTAAACAATCTTTCAAAAGAAATCGATGGAAAAAAATACTTTCTTGTGTTGGATGATGTGTGGAATGAGGATGATGAAAAATGGTGTTGCTTGAAAAATGTGCTGATGGGTGGTGCAAGAGGCAGTAGAATATTGGTGACTACTCGCAATGAAATTGTTGCAAGGACAATTCGCTCTGAAAGGGTTGCAAGGATTATTGGGACAGTTGAATCATATTCCTTAAGGGGTTTAGATGAAGAAGCATCATGGTCTTTATTTAAGCAGAAGGCATTTGAGAATGGACAAGAGCCGGAGAATTCAAGTATCGTAGCACTTGGGAAGGATATCCTACAAAAGTGTTTAGGTGTCCCTTTAGCTATAAGGACAATCGGAGGTTTACTAGGTTCCAAAAATCCTGAAACAGAATGGTTGTCTTTTAAGAACAATGAACTCTCAAAAATATCTTTAAAGGAAAATAGCATCTTACCAACCTTGAAGCTGAGTTATGATCATCTTCCTTCACATTTGAAGCACTGCTTTGCATATTGTAGTTTGTATCCAAAGGATTACGAGATTGAAAAATCAACATTGATTAAACT
Organism: Corylus avellana; assembly: GCF_965113065.1. NCBI lineage: Eukaryota > Viridiplantae > Streptophyta > Magnoliopsida > Fagales > Betulaceae > Corylus > Corylus avellana. The sequence continues at coordinate 12,610,064 of NC_142491.1, read as the reverse complement.
TTGGATAGCACAAGGGTTTGTAATGGAAGGTGAAATGGAAGAGGTTGGTAATGAGTATTTTATGGATTTACTATGGAGATCATTCTTTCAAGAAGCTGAAATGGATGAGTTTGGTAATGTAATTAAATGCAAAATGCACGATCTCATGCATGATCTTGCCATATCAGTGGCAGGATCGTTGATCACCACAATAGATGATAAGAAGAGAAACATTGATGAGAAAGCTCGGCATGTATCAGTTGCTTACAATATAAATATTTCATGTGGAGTTCCAACTTTATTGTGTAAAGCAAGTCGGATGCGAACACTTCTTTACTTTGGACGGCACTTTAAGGATAATATTGATTGTGAGGCAACTTTTTCAAGTTCCAAGTTCTTACGTGTGTTGGATTTGCATGATTTTTCAAGTTATCCACTTCCGTTGCAAAATTTAAGCTATATCGGAAAGTTGAAGCATTTAAGGTATCTAGATCTTTCTGGAAACATAGGTATGAAGAAGCTGCCAGATTCTCTAACCAGTTTGCAAAATTTGCAAACACTAATACTCTCCTTTTGTGAGTCACTAAAAGAATTGCCGAGAGACATTAAAAAATTAGTCAACCTTCAGCATCTTGAGATAGATGCTTGTGGTTTAACTTATATGCCACTTGGATTGGGGCAACTGACTAATCTTCGGACGTTATCCACATTTTATGTCCACTTGGATTCTCATTCCAGACATAGTGTTAGCAGTGGTTTACAAGAACTAAAGGGATTAAATAAGCTAAGAGGAAAGCTAGAGATTGTAAATTTGGGACATGAGAAAGGTGTTGCGTCAGAATGTAAGGCTGCAAGTCTAAATGAGAAACAACATCTTCATACTTTGAATATACGGTGGAGTACTAAAGGAGATGTCGATAATTCGGATGTTGTTGAGGATGAAGCGTCATTGAATGGCTCCCAACCACACCCAAATTTGAAAAATCTTTTCTTAAGACACTATCGGGGTTCAAAGCTTCCGACTTGGATTTCGTTACTGCTCACAAATCTTGTTACATTTCGATTATTGTATTGTGGGAAAATCCAATATTTACCATCATTGAGTCAACTGCCTTCCCTCAAGGAGCTTTTTCTTAAAGATTTGGAGGCTATGGAGTACATATCAGACGACGGTGAAATCAATGAGTTCTCTTCCTCTTCAACGGCTCCAACACCATTTTTCCCATCCCTCGAGTCTATCTTCCTCATTGAATGCCCTAATCTCAAGGGGTGGTGGAGGAGGAGGGATTCTTCTGTGGAGGTAAATAGTGATAGTCATAATTCCGTTGAAATAACGGAGCATCGTTTACTCCCTTCCTTTCCTCGTCTTTCAAAATTATACATCCGCAATTGCCCTATGTTGACTTCCATGCCAATGTTTCCACATCTTGAAGAAAACTTGGAGCTAGATAAAGCTAGTTCAAAGCCACTGCAACAGACAATGATGATGAATATGGCAGCACCGCAAAGCCCACCGTCAACTGCAACAGACTCCTCTTTATTCACTCCTCTCTCAAAATTGAAGTCTATAGTATTCCGTTCTATTGAGGATCTAGAAACTTTGCCACTGCAAAATCTCTCTTCTCTTATGTCTTTGAGTATATATCGTTGCCAGATATTAAAGCCTCTCTCCCTACAACATCTCACTGCCCTTCGACGCCTATATCTTGTGGATTGTCCTGATCTTGACATAGCCAACGATGAGGATGGGATGCAATGGCAAGGCCTTACGAGCCTCCTCTCCATTTGCTTCGAAGTACTTCCAAAATTGGCGTCTCTCCCCTCGGTGCTTCAACATGCAACCACTCTACAAAAGCTTGAGATTTGGGATTGTGAAAGCTTGACGGCTATACCAGAGTGGATCCACAACTGCAAATCACTTCAATTGCTTGCCATTCGTGAATGCTCCAGATTGGCATCACTCCCCGAAGGAATGCGTAGGCTAACGTCTCTGCAGAAGCTAACAATTGTGAATTGCCCCATCCTATTGCAAAGATGCAAGAGAGAAACAGGTGAGGATTGGGCCAAGATTGCTCACATTCCAGAGTTAGACTTACGGTATCCACCTCAGCAATAAGAAAATTCAATCACCCATGCAGCTTCGACTGATTCAGGTATATTACTCATCATTTTAAGCTTCGACTGATTGAGGTATATTACTCATCATTTTATTTGAATCCTTCATAGAAATTAAAGTGCCCACCTTCTACATCTTCGTTTTATTCATTTTAATCTCTCAGTATTTCTTGGTCGTTAAATTTCAGATGCAGAAGAGGCACAATGAATTGAAGCACAGACGAAACAGGGGATTGGAAGCTTATTAAAAAATCTAGGGCACTGCATACGTGATTCTTCACATTTTAGGAGAAATAGTTGGTAAATTATTATTTTTTATTTCATTTCTTCATTTCTACGGGTACATAGTTTTGTGGAAACAGAGTTGATGAGGTGATGTATTCTTGGTGCTTAACTGCTTTATTTATCATTGTTTTAACAGAGTGAAAACTAGCACTTGATGAACTCGAGCAAATATTTTACGGAAGATCCAATCTGTAAACAACACTCGGAGAACTATAGCTTGCTGCACTGGTATTCATTCTGGTTCAATTATTTGTTACATAAATTAAAAAGATTTGCTCTTGAAGATCCACATGTCACTTTATCTAAAAATATTCAATTAAAATATTTGGCTCTTGAATAATTCCATTCTAAATATCAATGCCTACTTTTGGTTAATTAGCTTAGTTTTTTATTTGCATTATAATTTTTGAGCTATTGTTTCTTTTATTCACTTGAGTTTCTGAATTTTAGAGGGAAATGCATATGAAAGCAGAATGGGGTACGAGAATGAGAATTATGGGGGAATTGTGTAATGATTGTATTAATAAGTTGCTTCTGTTATGAACTTCTTAATATGAAATTTGAAATTTTTGGGCATTTTCTTTTATCAAAAAGTCCATTTAAGATTATCTTATTTAGAGGCTAAAATACTCCACGAGAAGATTTCAGAGAAGGCTTACAATCTTGAGGATCTTATCAGGATTTTCGCTACAAGGAGCAAAGCGCAGATCAATGCTACTCTGAATCACTATAAAAATGAATTCCGAACAAGGTATGCAATTGAGCTCTGAAGGATATCCTATATTTTTGTTCTCATTTTTACCTCACATCTTGCTGTTAATTGAGTTGTTGCATGGCACTTTGGCTTTGAATGGTTTGGGTTTCTCATGGGAATTCAGGGGCTTCTTGAATCAAAATAGAGTGATGTCATTTTCTTGAGAGGGTCAAATTTGGCAATTGAATGGTAAGAATTAACTTGTCGCATGCATATCATTAATTGGTTTTGAAAAGGACTCAATGAAAAAATTTGAGAAGCACTGTTTTGGTTAACTTGCCAAAATAGTGTGTAGAGTTCTGATATATAACCGAAACTTCTACGGAGTACTAAGAGAGCAAATTACAAAGAGGAAATGCCATGTACAAAAGCAGCATAAATCAAGGAATGAGGGTTAACTTGAGGGTCAAATATGCTGAGTTTGAGGATCAGTTATGCTGTCTTGAGGAGTACATGGCATGTCGTGAGATATAGCTTTAACACTCAACACTCCATTGTTACAATCAAATACAAACCCAGTCCTCTTTAGATTATTCTCTTTCATTTCAGGTACTGTTAGCTTCTCAACTTTTTTGATTGTTTATGTCTTTCGACAAAGAAAGCTGGTTTTACAATTATGCAGCAAGTAGCATACAAATGTGTAAGTATCTGATTCCTTATGTAATTAAATTCTGTTAAGCAGATTAACTTCATTTGTCTTGGATGTCAAAAAACTGTTGCAATATGCTAAAAATATCCTTTATTTTGTTTTATTTCATCCTTTATGATAGCTTTTTGTGTTAGCACTTAAAGACTGCTACTTAACTTCAAGGATTGCTTTAATTTCAAGAACCTAGCTAGTTCTTGGATATGATTCCTTGTGAAGCATAGGTTCACTTTTAAATATTGTGAATCAATATTGTGTTAATTTTTCTCATTATGCTTGTAAAACAAATTCTCAATTATTTTCCTCTTATGCTTTTCCAACTGCAATAATTTTAATAATGAACAACTACTAGACATGTGAATTGATCATTTCAGCAAGTTTGTAAAGTTCTTATTTTCTTTAGCTTTCCCTTTTGTGTGAAATCCAAACATGGAAGAGAATGGATTGGTGATAAAGGCCCTTCATTAGTTCATGTAATAAGAACATGAGTGGTTGATATTAGACTGATTAATTAGCTGTTTTTGCAGGAAAATATGTGATTACTCAATTGAGATGGCTCTTAAGACTAAAACGTTTAAAGGTGGCTCTTAAGACTAAAAAATTATTTTTTAAACGAAAATTTTTAATTTTTTTTTAAAACAATTTTTTCTCTAAACAGAAAGAAACATTTTTTTAAAAAAAATAATTGTTTTAGAAACGAAAACTTTTATTTTCTTAAACGAAAATTGTTAGTTTTTTTTTAAAACAAAAATTTTTATTTTAAAAAGTTATAAAAAAATATTTTTTATAACAAAAAAAAAAACAGAATTTTTAATTTTTTTTTTATACAATGGGTTTTTTTTTTATACAATGGATTTTTTTTTTTTTTTTAAATTTTAAATTTGCCATCATTTGGATTTTTTTATTTTTATTTTTTAGTTATAGGTTTTTTCTAGAAGTTTTAGTATTTTTTGTTTTTATTTTACTAAGGGTAGTTTCGTCATTAGGGGGAATATTGCTAATTTTTTATAATTTGGAGGAAAATTGTCACAATTAAAAGTTTGGAGGGACATTGTCAATTGAAAGGTAGTTTGAGGGAAGTATGTGAACTTTCCCCTTAAACATATAATAGTTAGAGTTAACACACTTGAACGATTTACTCGTGTTTGTCCTAACTGGAGCCAGGTAAATTCACTTTCCAAATAAGATGACAAGAGCCTGCAGTGTCATATGTTGGAACTCTGAAATGGCCACCTCAACAATTTCTAGGGGTGTCAAAAATAACCGGGAAACCGGAACCGGGACCGGAAAACCGGGAAACCGGGAAACCGGAAACCGGAAAACCGGGACCCGGTTCCGGTTCCGGTTCCAAAAAAAAAAAAAACCGGGACCCCGGTTCCGGTCCCGGTTTTTGGCACCCGGTCAAAACCGGGAAAACCGGAACCGGGTATTATTTATTTATTTTATTAAATTATATATATATATATATATATATATATATATATATATATAATTTTAATTCTTTTACTCTTACGCAATACGCAGCGTTTAGGAGTTAGCACCTTAGGTTTTGATTCTTTTGATTTTTGAAGGTTTTCGGTGTTTTCCCCTGTAAGTGACAAAGCTCTAGTAAGGGGTATTTATTTCTTGTGCATGTTGGTTTGTTTACATATTTGTTTTTACTTTTTATTATTTTAATGTTTTCTTTATGTATCTAATTTAAAATTATGTTTAGGGTATTTTAAAAAATTCGAATTTTTATTTCTAAGGCTCATATAGGCAAAAACATTGATTATTTAGGATTTTTATGCTTTTTAAGGTTTATTTTTTAATTATTTGAAACAATCACAATCAAACCTCTTTAATTTAGACAAAGTCACAAAAGATTAATAGTTTTTTTTTTTTTTAAATGAGCTAACTTATGAAAAAAATAATGGGCTTATTTTAGGCCCAATACCTAAAATAAGCCCCAAACATTAATTATTTTCAAAAACCGGGTACCGGACCGGGTAAAACCGGAACCGGCCGGGAACCGGGACCCCGGTTAACCGGGGTCCCGGTTCCGGTTCCGGTTTCCCAAAACCAAGAACCGGGGTACCCCGGTTCCGGTTCCGGTTTTGGCCAAAAACCGGGAAACCGGACCGGGTTGACACCCCTAACAATTTCAAAGGGACTTGCATTTTTGTCATAGTGGAAAATTAAGGTAATTGGATATTCATTAAAGAACTGTATTTTTGGTTTCTTTCTAGATTCCCATCTCTAAAAAAAGGGAAAAATATAAAAAAGACCCCTAAATTACCAGCCGTTTTTTATTTACCCCCCTGATGTTCCAAAAGTCATAAAGTAGCCCCTCAAACTACCAAACTATTGCATTTTGGCCATTCCGTTAGTCTGGACGGAAACAGAAAAACGACGTCATTTGGTTACGGGTAAGTTACTAAAATGCCCTTGTATGTATTTTTTTTTTTTTTTTTTTTTTTTTAAAGGAGCAAAACGGCAAAAAGGGTTCACTTACCCTAAGCAAAACGGCGCCGTTTTGCTTAGTGGTAAGGATTAATATTCTCTGCGTAGCCGGTCCCGTCTTCCTCATCCAGCCGATCGTGTCCCTCAAACATAAGAAACCTTCTTCTGGGACCTTGTGGACAGGAAGATACTTCACACGACAGAGTGAATTGCAGGTAGGTTGGTGATGAAGTGGGAAAAGATGTGGGGGTACTCCACTTGCAAATAAAATGCAAAAAAAAAACTCTACAAGCTAATACACTTAATTCTTCTCTCCCACCTTCTCTTCTTCTCTCTTTTTCACCGAAAATTTGTAGCACTTCTCTTTCTCTCCCACTTTCTCTTCTTCTTTCTTCTTTGGGTCACGCCGGCAGACCCATGGGTCTCCTTTCTCCAACCGGCAGCCCTCTCCGGTGGATACCTTTAGGGTGATAAAATTCCCTAAGGGTTAATCTTCCCCTCTAGGTTTTAGTTTTGAATCCAAAAACGAGTTTGAGGAATTAGAATCGAGTTTTGAGGCTGGGTTTTGCCGGATTTTGCTGGGTTTCGCTGGGTCTCGCCGCATTTCTGATTGGGTTGATTGTAATTTCTGATTGGATTGTTGATGTAGCTGATTGCAGAAATTTGTTTTTGTTGATTTTGTTGGGTCTCTCTTGTTTCGGCTGATTGGGGTTTGGAGTTTGGGAAGAAGAGGGGATTTGGAGTTTGGGATTTGTTTTTCTGGTTTGTTGATTTTTTCTGTTTTGTTTTTTCTTGTTTTTTCGCTGGCCCTTTTTTTTCTGGTTTTTTCTGGATGAAGAGAAGAGGGTTTGGGAGAAAGAAAAGAGGGTTTGGGAAAAAGAAAGCTGGCCGGCGATGCTGACCGGTTGTATGCTCTCCGGCACCGGTGGGGGTGGGGTTGCTAGCGCCGGTTTGTTTTTTGGTTTGCTGTTTTGATTTTATTTTGTCAGTATTAATCCTTACCATTAAGCAAAATGGCGCCTTTTTGCTTAGGGTAAGTGAACCCTTTTTGGAGCAAAACGGCACCGTTTTGCTCCTTCTTTAAAAAAAAATAAAAAATAAAAAAAAATACATACAAGGGCATTTTAGTAACTTACCCGTAACCAAACGACGGCGTTTTGTAGTTTCCGTCCAGACGGACGGTTTTGACTAACGGAGTGGCCAAAATGCAACAGTTTGATAGTTTGGAGGGCTACTTTATGGCTTTTGGAACATCAGGGGGCTAAATCGAAAACGGCCGGTAGTTTGGGGTTTTTTTTTTAATATTTTTCCCCTAAAAAAACATGTAAATTCTTTCAAGACTATCTTGTATGTCCCAAGCATGCAGCAATCATTTAGTTCATATGTTGTCATTTAGTTGATATATATGTTGGAGTAGATATGAAGTCGACAGCTATAACCTGGTGATGCAAACAGGTTCTTGAAACTTCTGTACTAATGGAGGTAGAGAACAAAGAGACGAAGCTTTGTTAGGAGGGTGAAGGAAACGAAATGGAGTTGAAAAATGAGATTCATCAAGATTCATCAAGTACAATCCCAGTTCTCCTTAGATTATTCTCTTCCATGTCAGGTATATATTGTTAGCTTCTGAACTTTTTTGATTCTTGATGTGGAAGCTAGATGGGAATCAAATGCTGAACATACAAGAGTAAATCTTTCTTCAAAGAAAGCTGGTTCTACAATTATACAGCAACTAGCAAACAATTATGTAAGTATCTGATTCCTTATGTAATTAAATTTATATTAATAAACTAGGTTAAGCAGAATAGCTTCATTTGTCTTGGATGTCAAAAATCTGTTTGTGAAGTTCTTATTTTCTTTAGCTTTCCCTTTTTGTGAAGTCCAAACATGGAAGAGAATGAGTTGGTTATAAAGGCCTTTAGTTCATGTATTAATAACATGAGTGGTTGATATTAGACTGACTAATTAGCTGTTTTTGCAGGAAAATATGTGATTACCCAATTGATTTCTTGTAGCATTTTTGTCATATAGTGGAGAATTAAGGTAATTGGATGTTTATAAAAAAATCGACTTTTTTGTTTCTTTCTAGATTACCACCTCAACAATTATATTTTGATATGTTTTACTTCAAATTCTTATAGGATTGTGCGCCCATTGTGTTCAACAACTGTAGTGCTCATCATGGTTGATGGTAGAGCACAGTTAACCTTGGACTATGGGACACTGCTGGTAGGTAATTGCTTCATGGGTGTCATCAGATTGCTGCTATAATTCTGTTTGGGGTTTTTTATTTAAAAAAAAAAAAAAAAAAAAAAAAAAAAAACCTGTGAGTCCTACATATACAATATCTGATTTTCAAACAAGGAGAATGGGAGAAGGATAGGAGTATACAAAATGGCATTTCTCCTCTGCATGAGAGATTTTATCACACTTAGAAATTTAATTATAGACTGATAAATTGGTAAAAATTAGGCATTAGCAACTTGTATTAGAATTTTTTTTTTTTTTTTGGTGTTTTTTTTTTCAACCACACACCCTTTACATGTTTAGTTTTCATAGAGAAAGAAATTATGTAATTCCCTATGTACTTAACGAAGTTGGTGAATACAGGACAGGAGGATTATAACCAGATGTTTTCTTGTTGGCCTTCTCTCTCATCAGCAAAGCCAGCTATGGAAATATCTCCAACAAGGTTTTTCATCAAAACCCAATCACATTTGTTCTTAATTTGTTAGGTTAATTTCTAGGTGATTCTCCAGTATCAGTCTGACACATCTATTTCTTGGCTTTCAGACTAAAAGTTCTAGTGAATCCCCCCAACTGTGCCAATAGTGCTTGTAGGAACCAAACTTGGTATGGATTAATTTGACTACTTGAAATATATCAATATTGATATTTAACCAATACAAGCTGATTTAAATTTAACCATGTAAGTTTGGATATGATCTGCTGCAGATGTACAGGAAGACAAGCGGTATTTGATTGATCATCCTGGCGCTACATCAATGATCTTGCAGTTGGCTGCTGTATGGAAATGAGGACTCACAATAGTTGTCTGTCCAGATTTTAGTCATTTCAAATTCATTGGGACCTGAATTTTCAATTTGGTTTTTTATTTTTATCAAAGTTTCTGGGTATGTTGTATTCGTGAAAACGTCGAAGATATCTTCTTAACTTTGACTCATTCATAATTTTTGTTTGCTTTGTGTTTCTGTTATATCCATTATCATGAGGTGAGCTGAAGAGGAGTCTATACTTTGAATTCAAATTCAAAGTGATATACATTTTGTGTAATTCAAATTCAAATTTTCTTGAAAGATTAATTTTCATCTCTGCAAATTTTGTAGCTCTTTGCAATTTGCAGTTTGTTGTTTGCTACGAGTGAAGACCCTTATTTTTTAGATAAATCAAGAGATTACAACTAACAACAACAAAGGGCTGGGCAACCAACAATAAGCCCCAAATCGACCCCATCAGAATGAGTAAACAAAAAAAAAAAAAAAAAAAAAAAAAAAAAAAAAAAGGTCAATGCATCAAATAAATGACGCGGGCCTATGCTTTCTTGGTACGAAGGCCAAGAAAATTGACCACCAGTTAAGGTGGTTTGTAAAGGTGCACCATAAATGGTGCACTCAAAAGAACCATTGCAACTCACCCGAAGGATAGCCGCAACAAAAACAAAAAAAAACACTGATGAGGAACGATTCAAAGCCTATGGTAGGAAAATCTAGTACAGAAACACAACAAAAAACAACGAAAAACAAAACTCAGAACAAACTAAACACAAATTGCATTGAACGATGGAGGAGCACCGGAGGTGGAGGTCGATAAGGTGGAGCACTGGAGGTGCAGCACCTGAGAGGGTGGCACGCGGACTGCACACGCCTGCGAGTGAGATCTACTCGCAAGCGTGTGTTAGTCACGCTCCGGCGTGTGGACGTCGTATGGGGGCGGTTCTGGTGACAGACAGAAGTGGCGACACCCAGGAACAAGGTGGAAGGGCGCGTGTATGGCGATAACTTCCTAAAAGGCATAGATCTGATTTTGAAAAAATCAAACCCAAAATTTCCAAGAAGGGAGCCGATTCGTCGTTGGGAGCCGCTGATGACGCCGGTGAACTGTGAATTTATAGTGGAGGATTGAGCGATGCGATTATTGGAAAAAGAAAAAACAACAAAGGTGTAAGATAGGGCCTTCGAAGAGGCAGATAGGGCCTCCGAAGAGACGGGTTTGGCTTCAAAAGAGGCGAGAAGGATAGGAAGAGGGAAAGGAAGAGGGTGGGAGGGGGAGCAGGAGGAGGAGGAAGGAGCCAAGGCTCCCTCCTCCCATGAGGTCCGTAGGAGGAAAACTATGGGTTGTTGAGGAGAGAGAACAAAGGAAACTTTTAGTAGTTTGCTAAAGAAATTGAGTGAAGACCTTTAAATTCAAGTATTCTAAGTTTCTAACATTCATTATAGATTGTAAACGCATGCCATGAACAGGAAAACAATCAGATTTGAATTTAATTAATTAAAGTAAAAGACGAATTACATACTATTCACCTTAGAATTGCCACTCATTCTCTAAAGCATTATTCAAATGCTCGGATCTAATAAATTTATCTATCTCTAAAAATGAGAGGAAGGAAGAATAGCTATTTCTCGGGGGATATACATGTTTCAGACCGAAAAAAAAAAAAAAAAAAAAAAAAAAAAAAAAAAAAATCCCATGCTCTCTAACTCTCCTCTCTGCTTTTTCTATCCACACCTTTGACCTTCAGAACTTGTACAGTAGAATTCCCTGCCTCCCGCGCCATTTCGTTGATGGTTTTATATAATAGTTTGATTTATTTGTAGCATAGGACAAACCGTCAACTCTAACAGTGAAGTGATAGATAGACTTATTTTAAAGAACTGTATTTTTAAAAAATGAAAACTCAATGACTAAATTCAAATTAAATGAAAACTTAGAGGTTAAATATGATTTTTTTTTTTCTTCAAAATTTTACATTGAATATACCTCAAAATTTATTTAGCAAAGATTTTTTTTTTGTTTTTTTCTAATTGAATAGAAAAAGGTCAGAGGGAATGGAGCAAAGATTATTAATTAGTCTTAGACTGTTATTCATAAGAGAAAGAAAATAC